>NC_092803.1:88050613-88298113 GCF_040954645.1 Diabrotica undecimpunctata | reverse complement strand
ATTTAGAAAAGGCGATTACTGGACCTGAGGGATGTGAGTTTCCTGTTCAGAGGTTCCGAAATAAAACAACAGAAAATCGCAAAATACCGTGGCGTAATATTTGACGATAGAATGGCATTCGGGCAACACATACAAGAAGTACGTCGGAAAGCAGAAGAGAGGACCTTAACCTTGCACAAGATCATCCCAAATACAGGAGGCCCATTATACGGGGCCCCAGTGTGGGATGAGGTTCTCAGTCCTCAATACAGACATGATTCTTTGAGCACAGAGGACACCCCGGATTAGGGTGTGCAATGCATACAGAACAGTATCAGCTATCGCACTACAGGTGAAAGCTGGGGCTGTGCCGGTGTACATCCTGGTCAGCGAAAGGGTCCGAATGCACCGGAGAGGTAACGGGGCCGCAGGTTCAGGGCCAGAAGAAAGAGAAAGAAGCTTAGAAATGTGGCAGGATCAGTGGTCGAGGGAAACAGGCAAGCCCGCCTGGACGAGGGCTCTCATTCTTGATATAACGAGGTGGTACAACTGCAAACACAGACACGTCAACTATTACTTCACGCAGTTTTTGACGGGCATGGGTCGTTCCGGTCGTTTATACACCGTATACAAAAGACCGCGGACGACCTGTGTACCAAGGATGGAGTAATGGATGACACGCACCACGTGATTTTTCTATGCCCTGTCTATCAGGTAGGGCGAACCTTATTACAGCACGGCATGGGGTCATCTCTAGACGAGCCCCACGAATTGATCAACAACGCAATGGAAAATAAAAAAAAATGTTTGACTTGATCATTAATTTTGTCACAAAAACCATGAAAAAAATGAAGAAGAGAGGAGACGACAACAGAGATAACTTATTTTATTGATTTTATTTATTTAGTTTACTGATTTTACTTACACAAGTGTTGTACGTTTAGTATTTTAAGACTTTTAAATTTAATAATTCTAAATAGATCTTGGACCCCAGTCCCCCACAAAGAGTGGGTTAGTTTAGTTGGTAGCCAGCTTAACGTAACGGACTGAATCCAACATACCTGGGAAACCTTCTCAGAGGTGTTTAGAAGATTCTCATCTCCGAATTTCATCTGAAATTTTTAACTACGCTTCGGACATCGGATAAAGATGAAATTATTTTAACTTTTTCCGATAAAACGGATGTTTTGTAACCTAATTGTATTCCAATAGTTCTGTACATTCTGTACATTCAATTTATTGAAACATGAATTTTAATCGAAGAAGATATGTTCGAAAAGTTAAGAAAACGCTATTGTCATGTCTACTTCTTTTAATTCGCAAAAAAACCAAAACGTATAATTCAGCAAAGAAAATATTGGGTTCGTGAAATATTTAAGCAAGGAAAGTCACAAGGGGCTTTTAATAATCTATTGCAGGAAATGAGGCTAAATGATGTTGATAAATATTGCAATTACCTTAGAATGCCTAAGTATACATTTCATAAGTTATTGAGTCTACATAATTTTTTTTACGTTATCCATAATAAACTGAATAATTGAAAGCAGGAGAAGGGGTTATTTCCAATGCGGAAATAATCCCTTCTGCTGTTTTACCACGCAAAAGTGGTAAAACAGCAATTACCAGGCAAACATCGAAACAATAAACAAAAAATTGACCATTGAGAGTTGATAGTTTATACGGATTTTCGTATCCGAAAATCGCAACCATGTGACTAGCTTCCAAATAGCAACTGCGAAAACAGACGATGTTCGTATGTCGGATGTCGGAAATAGGATACATGGAACTCCGCCTTTAAGCTGCAGCATTTGTAACAGAGGGCATTAAACAGTCAACCATATCCCACATGATTAGGTGTCATTAGATCGCAGGCGGCAAACACTTTTCGGAGACTATCAAGTGACTGCAAAAACATATGGTACCCATCCTTTAGACCTTTACAAGCTTATACAGGGTTTCAGAATCCTGGAATGGGTATCATGAATAACTGTAAGATATACATTAAGCCAACTGACTTATTTTACATTTTATATCTACTATATCTATACAATGTACTTTACTTATATTATTATTATAAATAAATATTATTATGTCATACGCAATCGCTTGGCACATGGTATCAGTTTATTACTCCATTAAATTGATAAAATTTGAAAATAAAATGTTAGGTTACTTGTAAATTATTTTTATCACATCACTAGAGGAATAATTGGATGATTGGACAATCAATTATTATTTTTTTAAAAGATGCAATCGCTTTAACTTAAGTTAACGTCACATGGGACTACCTGATTACTTTGAGGTTAATCAGCTAGAAAGTTACTTACTTTGGTATACTGGCAGCATCGATTGCGGCCTGCCTTAAAGTGCTCTCCTCTAAGAACCGTTGCTCCCACTTTGAACACTCTCCTTCTAATGTCATTATTCTTTCGTCTTTTTCCCTTAACATCCTCTTTAACTCCGAAGCTGATTCACTGCCTGAACCACTTGGAGAATCCCATCCACCTTGAGTTACTTTGGCGTGCTGCAGTTCGCGCTCAAGTTGCAAACGAAGCTTCTTTTCTGTTTGTTCTCGTCGTTCACTCGCCATTTGCATTGATGACAACGCCCTCTGAAGTTGGGAAACTCGTTCTACATATACTTGTTTTTTACGACACTAAAAAATTTTAAAAATTAGTACATTAGGTTTATCTCTTTTTGGTATATCTGATACATGTATCAGATATACCAAAGTCGTTTTTTACTTGACGAGCCGGGTTACATACCTCATATAGGTATACGCAAAAATGCTCCCGCAAGTACCCTATGTTTAGCTTAGAATGGAGTAGAAAATAAAAACAACTATGTAGGCCAGAAACAATTATATTTATTTATTTACGAGACGTCCCCATGTTCAAAAATACAATAGGATATACAATACAATAATGCAAACAAAACCAATAAACTAAAAAGTATATGAATGAAGAATCCTAATAAAAAAATGAATACTTATAATAATATATATTGTGATGATGTATTGTTTGTGAATGATTTTTTAATGAGCAATGAGTGTTTTTTAATAATATATATATATATATATATATATATATATATATATATATATATATATATATATATATATATATATATATATATATATATATAACTGTTTTGGATGGGTTGGAGTCAATAAAAGGGCTATTGGTTAACTATTTTTTTAATTCTCGAGCTTTCAATTGTGTTTACAATTATTATCACGAGCTAAAAAAGACAAAATACTTACAAGGTTGAACTAAAAAGAAAAAACAATTTTTGTTAACTTACCAAATAAAAATTAGTTTGGTAAGTAAAAATGCATAACGAGGAGGAAAAGGTGCACGAAGAAGAAGCAGATGAAGTAGATATCGAAATTTTAAAAGAACCAACATTTGAGGAATTAGATGAAGTAATACAGAGAAGCATAAATGGAAAAGCCCCTGGTAAAGATGACATTAATATGGAACTAATAAAATACGGGGGAAGGGAACTAAGAGGAAAAATACTGGCACTATTGAAAAACATATGGAAAGAAGAGAAAATGCCAGGGGACTGGGAGGTAGGGCAGATCATAACAGTACATAAAAAGGGAGACCAAGAAATCTGTGAAAATTATAGAGGAATAACGTTACTAAATACAACATATAAAATATTGACATCAATAATAAAAAAGAGGTTATCAAAGATCACAAAGAAGACAGTAGGACAGTACCAATGTGGATTCACAGAAGGAAGATCTACAATAGATGCAATACACACAATAAAACAAATAATGGAAAAAGCAAACGAGTATAAATTAGAATTGGAAATGATATTCATAGACTTCAAAGAGGCATTTGATTCAATTAAAAGGAACGGATTAATGATAGCACTTAAAAAATTAAAAATTCCACATAAACTCAGAAAACTAATAGAAATGACAATGAGAACTACAAAAATAAGCATAAAGACACAAAGAGGAGAGACAGAGGAATTCATTATAAATAAAGGGATGAAACAAGGAGATGCCTTATCAACAACGCTATTTGATCTAGCATTAGAATATGTACTACGAAATATAAATAAAGGAAATCTCAGAACAAGAGGTGGTCAAATAATTGCATATGCAGACGATATTGCTATTATTGCAAAGAATAGAAAAATAATGAAAGAAATGCTAGAAGAAATAAGAGATAAAGGGGAGGTAATGGGGCTAAGATTAAATCAAGAAAAGACAAAAATATTAAGATTAGGGAAAAAACCAATGAAAGAAAAAATCAAAATAGGAAGTTCTGAGTTTGAAGAAGTAGAATACTTCAAATACCTAGGAGTTACAATAAGTAAATCCGGAGAAAGGAAATCCGAAATAAAAGAAAAAATATTAGCAGCGAATAAAGCTTATTTTGCAAACAAAACATTACTTAAAAGCAAAACACTGACTAAAAAAAGTAAGATGAGCATTTATAACACCATAATTAGGCCAATATTATTATATGCAGGAGAAACAATGACGATGGTTAAAAAAGATGAAGAAGACTTAAGAATAGCAGAGAGAAAGATTATGAGAACCATACTAGGACCAATCAGAACAGAGCAAAATGAATATAGAAGCAGAACAAATGCAGAAATTAAGGAAGAACTTAAGGAAGACATCGTAACTAAAATAAAGCAATGCAGAGTTAGATGGTTAGGTCACATTTGGCGAGCAGGCGATGAGGCAGTGACATACGCAATGATAGAATGGAATCCAGGAGGAAAAAAGAGAAGAGGAAGACCGAGATCAAAATGGCTGCAAGAAGTTGAAGAAGACCTCCAAAGGGCAGGAGTCAGAGAATGGAGAGGAAGAACTAGAGACAGGAAAAAATGGAGAGATATTGTCAAGAAGATAAGATAAACAAAAAAGACTGATCCACTTAAGAAATCGGATCTAGAAAGCATTTGCGGTTTAACCCCACACTGGGGTGTATAGCCATTATATAACGGGTGTTTTTTTTAGAGGTATAGAACTTTAAAGTGGAATAAAACAAAGATTATTTTTTATATGAACAGGAAATTAACTTTATTTGAAAGATAATTTTTTGACATTATCTTTTAAATATGATATCTGGCATATGACCACCAAGGCTGGCTCTGACGTAGTCTAATCTGGAGGTCCAATTTTCGACAACTTTTTCCACTATTTGTGGCCGTATATCGGCAATAACGCGGCGAATGTTGTTCTCCAGTTCGTCAATCGTTTCAGGCTTATTGGCATAGACTAGCGACTTCACATAACCCCACAGAAAATAGTCTAACGGTGTTAAATCGCACGACCTTGGAGGCCAATTCACGGGTCCTAAACGCGAGATTATGCGGTTACCAAACGTTTCCCTCAATAAATCCATTGTGGCACGAGCTGTGTGACATGTTGCGCCGTCTTGCTGAAACCACAGCTCCTGCATATTATGGTTGTTCAATTCAGGAATAAAAAAGTCAGTAATCATGGCTCTATAGCGGTCACCATTGACTGTTACGTTCTGACCAGCATTGTTTTTAAAGAAGTACGGACCAATGATTCCACCAGCCCACAAAGCACACCAAACAGTCAATTTTTCTGGATATAGTGGTTTCTCAACATACAGTTGAGGATTATCTTCACTCCAAATACGGCAGTTTTGTTTGTTAACGTAGCCATTTAACCAAAAGTGAGCTTCGTCGCTAAACAAAATTCGCTTATGAAAGTCGGGATCAACGGCAATTTCGTTTTGGGCCCATTCACCGAATCTACGCCTTGCTAGGTGATCGTGTGGCTTCAATTCCTGCACGAGTAAATTTTGTAAGCACGCAAACCAAGATCTTTTCGCAAAATTTTCCATAAAGTGGATGGACACATATCCAACTGCTGTGCACGATGGCGTATAGACTGATTCGGGTCTTCCTCTATACTACGCTCAACAGCAGCAACAACATCTTCTGTACGCACTGTACGACGTCTCTGTGGATGCGTATTATCATTAAGAGTGAACGTGGTGCGAAAACGTTCCACAGTTGATCGAATTAATTGCTCTGATGGGCGATTATGTATACCATAAAATGGACGTAGTGCGCGATACGTATTCCAAACAGAACTATGATTTTCAAAATAAATTTGCACAATTTGAAAGCGTTGTTCAGGCGTCAGTCTATTCATATTGAAATGTCAAACTAAAGTAAATAATAATCACCTGACAGCTGTCAAAATGGCCGCCCCTTAAAAACGTGTTGCCAACTTCTATTTCTATACCTCTAAAAAAACACCCTTTATATATAAGTAAAAATTACTGCTTACATCTTCAAAATATTTAATACAAAAATGTTTTAATCTAATAAATGTTTCTCCGAAAATTTTTATAATTTTGAAAACATTTTTTTAATATAAAAATAATTGAATTTATAAATAGGTTCAAATAGCACCCAATTACAAATAGCCTCAATGTCATAAATGCCAACATAAAATTTTTATTTTTGACAATTATATTGCCAAAAGTAAAATTTCGTTTAAACATTCTTTTTTGTTTAGTAACAAAAAGAAGAAGATTTATTCACCGTTGACAGATGTCTGAAAGAAATGTGACAGATATATGGAGAATTAAATATGACATTTTACAAGTTTTATATATAAATCATAAAGAAAGAATATAATTATAAATTTTGCTTAAATTTTGAATTTCTGATCTTTTGTTTAAACTTCTATCATTTTTGCTAATACAAACCATTTCCAAAAAAGTCCTTTTAAATTTATTACTTTCACTACATAAAATTTTAATGTTATCAAAATCCATAATATGGTCTTTATCGATTACATGTTCTGCCAAAGCACAAGATGGTTTTTTAATTCTGCAATCACTTTTGTGAGAAATAATGCGATTTGAAAGATTTCTTCCGGTCTCGCCAACATATTCAGCCTCACACTGAGTACAATTAATGCTGTATACTAAATTCGTTTTTTCAAATTTGTCTATAGGATATTTAGTTTTAGAATATTAAGATGAAATAGTTTTGATGTTCTTTGTTGCTATTTTTATATTGTCAATAACCTTTAGTGTTTGTATTAATTTAGGTGTTAATGATGGTATAAAAGGTAGTGAATGATAATAGATGTTCTGATTGTTAGATACAATGTTTTGAAATTGAGCAAAAAATGGTGTTAAATTATTTATATTACCAATATTAGAAAAAAGCATCCTATGTAGCATATCTGGAGGATAAGAGTTTTCAATTAGAATATTTTTTAATAATTGAAGATCTTCTTGTAGATAATCTGGATGAGAAAGTTTTAAAACACGTTCTTTTAATCCTGTTATAAGGTTCATTTTTATCTTATTTGGATGGTGAGAGTAATAGCTTATAAATCTATTACTACATATGGGTTTTCTGAACCATCTGGTTTTCAACATATTGTCTGTATTTCTTACAATTCTCATGTCAAGGAATGGTAGAGAATTATCTACCTCTTCCTCAACTGTAAATTGTATATGTTGATTATGACTGTTGAAAATGTTGACTGTTTCATGAATTTTGTGTTTAGGAAGTGCCAAAACTAAATCATCTACATATCTCTTAATAAAAGGAATGAAAAAAGTGCAATTACTGATACAATCACTGATAACATCATCCATGACATAGCTACTTAGAATGGGTGAAAGACTAGATCCCATAGGACTACCAAAAATTTGTTTATAAAATACACCATTAAAAATAAAAATATTAGAATCTATGTTACATCAAAACTAACTAAAACATAATTTTGTGGTAATTGGAAATTATTAATGAAAGAACTAAAATCAAATGAATCTTTAATGTAAAAATTGTTGTTTAAATTATAAGCATTAGTTAAGATGTCAGTGAGGAGCTGTTTATCAGATTCTTTATCAGAATGTTTAAACGAAATTTTACTTTTGGCAATATAATTGTCAAAAATAAAAATTTTATGTTGGCATTTATGACATTGAGGCTATTTGTAATTGGTTGCTATTTGAACTTATTTATAAATTCAATTATTTTTATATTAAAAAAATGTTTTCAAAATTATAAAAATTTTCGGAGAAACATTTATTAGATTAAAACATTTTTGTATTAAATATTTTGAAGATGTAAGCAGTAATTTTTACTTACCAAACTAATTTTTATTTGGTAAGTTAACAAAAATTGTTTTTTCTTTTTAGTTCAACCTTGTAAGTATTTTGTCTTTTTTAGCTCTTGATAATAATTGTAAACACAATTGAAAGCTCGAGAATTAAAAAAATAGTTAACCAATAGCCCTTTTATTGACTCCAACCCATCCAAAACAGTTATATATTTGTTCCAAATGAGTCACAAGTACTTCTTTTTTCTTATATATATATATATATATATATATATATATATATATATATATATATATATATATATATATATGTATATATATATATATATATATATATATATATATATATATTCCATCTTATTGATTGTAACGAACGTGCTCAAAGATATTTTAAATTTTAACATGCATTTTATTAAATGTACAGTGTCATCAACAATAATGTTATTTTAGTATTAATTTTATTTATGTGTATAATCTTTCAATTTCTGTAAGTATTGTAAATCTAAGTGTACGTCAGTGTTTTGAAATGTTTGTTTTTTACAGTTACTCCCGATGAAGCCATCAAATAAATGGCGAAATATTGAGATTTAGAAAAAAACAAAGATTTTTTATTTAATAGACCACATACCCGATATTTCTAACATATTTATAAATTGTTTTTTGGTCGAAATAATCACGTTAAATATATATATATATATATATATATATATATATATATATATATATATATATATATATATATATATATATATATATGGTTTTTATCGCGGTTCTCAAAGAATTAGTTTGTAAGCACTTTTTGAAATTATCTTTATTATATCTATTATGAAACACACATATATATTTAACATAGCCAATGTAAATTTAAACTAAACTATCTTTAAATTGAAATTCTTAAGAAACTAATTAAATTATATAGACAATGTAAATTTTAAACAAACTATCTTTAAAATTGAAATTGTTATGACATTAACTAAATTATATTAACAAAATTTTGTACCTTTCTGTCACTGAATGCCTAAATGAAAATGTTCTCCACTATATAGATTTTAATCACCACTCAATGTTTTCGTTCTCAGCCTCGGTTATTCTTGTTTTTGTGAAATTCCTTTTTCCAATTATCAGCTTCCACCAATTTAAAATATTTTTCTTCTTAATAGCATTTATATTTATTCTTCTTTTTAATATACCAATATCCAATCACCAAATATATTATATAATTTTAATTTTCAATTAATACTTTCTTCCATTATCCAATCACCATTTATACATAACATAATTTTTAATCTTCAATAATATTCTTCTAATATACTTTCCAATACTATCAAATTTTAATACTAAATCACTGATTATTGCATACTTTATACTTTCTTCCTTCCTAATCACTAATTGTAACTAACTGTGTCTGTCTTCTTAATAACTAATTGTCTGACTGCATACTGACTGACTGACTCCTACTGAACTCCTTGAATCCAAATCACCGAGTATTTATACCTTTTCATTGTTCCAGAATCATCTGGCAAGAAATCATATTCGAATTGTTCTATTTAGTAAATATCTGAATTTTCTGGAATAGTCTATCTCGCAAACAGGGTTAACTCTCGTGTTCTAGAGAATTCTTTTCTTTTCTATCGAGAATTTTATTGACATTTAGGCTTTTCAGATCAGAATATAAACTTATATGTAATTTAAACAACCTAAATTAATAAACTACACTATTTCAAATCCGTAACTATATGTAAACTAAACATTTCAGATTAACAAATAACCCCACTTTATATTCGTAATTATTATTTAAATGTCTGTCACTTTCAGAGTATGTATATCTAGTTGCCTATGCACATGGCTCACTTAAATATATTTACAATATTATAATTATTAAAAAAAAACTTTTTACACTGATTATATGCTAATTTCTTAAAAATGCCCTCACATAAATAATTTTTATAATATTCCCTAGTATATAACTTATTAAAATAACCAAATACTTTTTATATATATTATCTAGTATATAACTTATAAATTAATTTTTTAAACACTATTTTTCTTTCTGCTATATTCATATCATTTCAATACCCCAAAATTAATTTTAAAATAAATAATTTACTTATTATTTTTTTAAATATTAATTTTCTTATCCACATACCTTAGTAAATATAATAAATTAACTAATTTAATTTCTTATTTTTATTTTTTTTTAATTGTTCTATGAAATACATCCCTGTTGTCTGTCTATGTCAAACTGTCATGTCAAATGGAAGTTTGTGTGTTGTGTGTTTACATTTTACAATGAATAAAGATAATCTAAGTGTCTATATTGTGATATGTTTATTTATAGACAAAATCTAGGAATTATTTCCATTCAAAAGGCTTTCATCCATATGAATTGGTAAGTTTTACACTTTATCATATTATCTTTAGAAAAACAATTATAGAATCAATTTTGTATCTAACCCCAAATTATGATTTTTAGGCACAAACAATAGGGAACTTGCATAAAATTTTAAATTCGAAAAAAATGCCTTAAATCATAACAAAACATAATTTAAAATATATATCAAACAAAAAAAAGTTGTTTTTGTCTTTAGTTTGGCCCCTAAAAACGATTAAAATCGAGAGATAATTCAAATTATAGCAGCCAGTCCAAAACGCGTCCTCATTGGTCGTGACGTCATATAGTCAGAATGTTCAAACATTGGCGCTATTAATTCATTACGTTTGACATTCGTTTACTTGTTATAGTAATTTTATGGTGTATTTCAGTTTTATAAATCTTTAGATAGTTGCTGTGAACTATATATTTAATAATATTTGAGTGTTTTTGTTCAGATATATTTTTTAAAATGACCGAAGAGGGTTTTTCCAAAGGCCAGTCTGATAACTTGCCCATTGTAAATATGTTTATGGTAGCCACATATTTTCAAAACGGCGAAAATTTTTCCCTGGGAGAAGTTCGGGGAGTTAAAGCAGATAAGTAAGTACATATACTCCTATTACATTAATTTTATTGTGATTATTATTCTCATAATAAGTATTTAATGATAAAACTTAGTACTTTATATTAAGTAGTGTCAATATTATATGTTTATGCTATTGTACTGAAATTTAATCAAATTAACTTATTCATCGTTTGCATTTAGATCTGGCAGAGAATCATATGGAGATGCAGCTGTAGGATGGGTTCAAGTAAAAAGAAATAACATGATCTGTACTGTAAGGGCAAAAATAACACCTGAACATAATGTTAAGAAAAAACAGTATGCTGTAAGTTGTGAAATTAATGAAGAAACCGAGGAAGTACTTGATCTAAAGTGTTATGATTGTGCTGCTTCATTAGGTAAGTAGGTATTTTTATAAACAGATATGTATTTTTAATATTTTGAATTAAGAGCATTCTTGAAACATAAAAAATTCTGATCTGAGACAAACATCAGCTGAGCTAAATTTTATACTGCATTTTGCAGTAAATATGAAGGAATAAACACTCTTTCATGGAAATTTATTTTAGCCCATTTTAATTCTGATAGGTAGTATCTAAATATACAGCCTTTATAATAATTTTGTTCTTGGTTTTTAAAATAAATATCACAATAATCTTGAAATGACATTTTAGTTAATATATATATATATATATATATATATATATATATATATATATATATATATATATTATATATATATATATATATATATATATATATATATTATATATATATATATATATATATATATATATATATATATATATATATATATATATATTTTACTTACATTCGATAGTAGTTTTGCTTCTCTAAAAATATAAGGAAAATTTCTAAATTTCAAAACGTATGTTATAGGTCATCAAATAGCTTTTCTGATGTGGTTGCACAGAAGAAGTGAAGAACCGTCAAAAACAGAAGTGACTTGCTATTGGGCCAAAAGTAAACTATCAAAAGTTGGTACAAGTATAAAATATTTAACACTTAAAGACTTTGGGGCCCCAGAGGAGTTAAGCTCAGATGAAGATAGTAACCAGTTCCTTCAAGAAGTAATAGACATGGACATTAAAAACCAGTCTGAGAGCCAGTTATTGCAACATTTTAAAGATGATAATATAAAAAAAATAGGGATATTCCAGCTGCTGTTAAAATTTATTTCTACAGAACAGACCACATATAGTGAGTTTGTTGAATTTTGTTCAAATAGTATGAGTGAGCACATATGCTCAGAAGCTGCCATCAAAACTAGCATACAATCCGATAGCAGTTTATGGTTCGAGTTACGATATGGCAGAATAACGGCATCAAAACTTTATGATGCAGCTCACTGTAAAAAATGCGATGGGGCATTTGTTGAACAAATACTTGGGGTCTCAAAATTTAAAGCAACTTCTGCAATGAATAGGGGTAAACAGTTGGAAGAAAGTATGATAAAATGTGTGCAAAAAGTATTTCAAATAAAATTAAACCGTATTGGCTTACAGTTAAACCCCAAATTTCCAATTTTTGGCGCTTTACCTGATGCCATATGTGAGGAATATATTGTGGAAATAAAATGTCCTCAGACTAATAAAACTGTAGCTAATTATTTAACAAAGGACAATAAAATAACTGCTAAATATAATGCACAAGTTCAACTTCAAATGTTTATGTTTGCTAAAAAAAAGTGTTTATTTTGTGTTGCTGATCCAGAATTTGAAAATAATTCTAATTTCAATTATACATGGGTGGACTATGATGAAAATCATTTGGAGAGTTTGATGACAGCTGCTGAAAGTTTTTGGACGCATAATATTTTTCCCCGTTTATTAAAATCTGTAGATAAAAAATAAGAAGCAGAGGCTGACCGCAAATTAGGTGGTTAGATGGAGTTGAGACCGATTTAGGGATATTAGAGATCAGTAGATGGCAACACGTCACCAGAAACCGAACAGAACGGCAATGACTCTTAGAGCAAGCAATCCACAGAGGATCGTCGAGCCAAAGATGATGGGGAGATAGAAAATAAAATTATTATTTCTATCCTTGGGCAACAGTTTGTCCTTCAATCAGTTATAGCTGTAATATTTGAATTTAATTAACAACCATATCAGCAATTCAGAGAAAAATCACAAATTAACAGTTGGTCGTTGTGTCACTTCTTTACTTTTTCCATCAGTATTTCTTTGTACACTTTTTTCTGAATAATCTTATTCGCTACATTTACCAACATCTGTAAGGTAACTTTGCCGTACTGACTAGGAGACAGAAACACATGTCTACAGCTGCATTTGTTTTATGGGCTGAATCCAATATTTGTTCAATGTATTTATTGTTATATACTATTTTTTGTTGATTATACTGTACTCTTTATATAATAAAAATAATTATAAGGCTTGGTAATGTATTGTAATCTTTATTGTATGAGTATTAGGGAAAACATATTACAGGTTCAGTTTGAAAAATCTTTATTAAAGGTTTTGTTTAATTATCTACATTATTTCTAAAACATAAGTCAACATCACTGTAAATTATAACAAAACAGCAAAAAAAGAGTGTGACACTCGACTGAAGTGAATACTTCTTATAGCGTGTTATTACTATAATGTAGGTTAATGAAATTTTATATCCGCTTATTATTGATTTTTTAATGTGTTATAATAACAATACACATTTAAGTTCTTTATAATTTAAAAAATCTTAAGTTCTTTAAAATCTAAAAAAGTTTATATAATTTTATTATATAAGTATATCTTGTACAAATACTTTAAAATCAAAATTAGCCAAATCTTTCAAGTTATTCAAGAGTTAATAGAAAATATATATTATATAAAATTATAAGTATACATGTATGTATATTATGTATATTACAGTATACTGCAAGATTAACAAGTCTTGATTTTTCGAGTCACGCTAAAGAGAATTTTAGACCCATGCAAAACATCATACAGAGCGATAAAAAATATTCACTTCAAAATGTTTAAATTGTAAACGGTTTTGATTTCTATATTAATATTTATTACAAAATACAATATTAGTTTTTTTCGAAAATATACAGTACCTAATACATGTGACTACAAAAAATAATATAGGATGTCCTAATAAAATATGACATGTTGCATATAAAGAAATAAAGTCAAAAATACGATATGAAGTTTAAGTTTAATAAACTGTTTTTATTTTTTTTTTAATATTTCTTGCTATTTTTAAAGAGATGTTATCCTGAAATTAGACTGACCTACAAATTAACTAAGCAGTTAATATGGAGTCACAATATTTGTCCTCATATAGGTACTTATGAGGACTTATATTGAACTCAAGTAGAAAATAAATTGTTTGTTATTTATTATGTATCTATTGTATACATTTTAAATAGTAATGTAAACTGCATTGTATATAAAGGAAAAAATATAGGTTTATTATATGTATAGGTTTATTTACATTATAACATAAATCAAAATCAGTGTAAATCATTACAAACAATAAAAAATGTAAGTCAAATATTTATTGGAAAATACAATTTAAGTAGTTAGTTTTCTAAAATTTACAGTGACTTAGTACAAAGCTGAATATATAAACTAATAAAATATGACATACTGGGAACAAACAGTACCTAGTTTCCTAGATGAAAGTAAAACATACACAATGAAGTTTTTAAAGCATTACTTTCCTAAAATTAAACCAGACTGCAAATTTACTAGCCCACAAGCTATTTTTATTAGATGGTCCATATAAGGTATCAACTTATTGTCAACACATGCATGGGGAGCCAATAATGCAAATTCTCTTAATCTGCGTATGACTCTTTCAACATGAATCCTTAAACTGGCAATGCGCTTGGTTTCTATCACTTCAATTGGACTTAATTTTGTGTTTGAAGAGACACTTGGTGGTCTAATTAATTTGCACCCTTTAGCAACCAATAAATGTTCTATATGTTTAAAACCCCTATCTGCCATGATAGACACCTTGGGAGGAAGCATACACAAAAACCCACTGTTCTCTATAATAACTGCATCAGATGTTCGACCACCAAAAGCATTAGAAATGAAATTAATAATGCCATCAGGAGTACAAGATATTAAATATTTTAGTGTATTACACTTCTTATACTCTGACCAAGTTAAAGATTGTTTAATAGAATCTAAAGGTTTTTCTATTTCAATCTCTAAACAATCAATAATACATAATACATCACTGTATCGAGCTCGAAAAGCTATTGGTAAATTTGATTTTATGCTGTTAATGTTGGGTGTCAGTATAAGCTTTCTTACATATTTACTAATGATTGGTAATGATTTTGAAAAAAATCTTGATGCATAACTCTCACTTATACCAAAATCATCCCCTAGTAGTGTAAATGAATGCCCTGTTCTAATTTTTTTTAAACTTAAAAAAAAATTCCAATTTGGTAACTTACAATAGTTTTGTAATAACTGAAAAGTATAATATGCATATTCAGGTAATCCTAGATATATCCTGGGTCTCTTTTCCATCTTCATTAGGGTACACTTTAATGTCAAGTTATTAAATTGATTTTCAATATCCTGCACTTCCTCATCATATGATTGATGATCACTTACACAACCAGCACTATAACTACTATAAACAGATTCTTCACTTTCAGACTCAGTTTTAGAGGTATCAGATCCAGATTCGTTTTGTGGACAAAAGGTTGGTACATTGAGTTTCAGTGGTGATGTCCCAATATCTCTACTAAAAACTATGTTTAATGATAAAGTACTAACAGAATCACCACAATCTAACTTGCATTGTACACTTTTACTCCTGAATTTTATGTGAGTCTGAGTTGAAATATCACTTTTTTGATTGGTTTCAATGACACTATCAATTTTTAGAGTGTCTATATCATTTTGCAGAATACTCCCAAAACATTCTGAAGACTGTGAAGAAGTTGAAGCAACTGCATCCTCAATTAATTGATGTTTAACCCTCTTAAGTGCTGTTATTCTAGGATAATGAGAATGTGCCCTTTTCCTATCTGGTTGACAATTAAATATGTGAGGGACAACATTTAATTTCATCCTCTTTTGGCCACCCATAAGTTTGAATTTAATATAGTTTTCCATATCATTTTCCAACTGAAACAGAATATTATATATTAAATTATTATTTTTATCTTTTATATTATATATATATATATATATATATATATATATATATATATTGTAGGTAGATAACATTAAAGAGTTCGAATAGTTTATGTGATTTTCGAATACCTATTTTTATACATTAGGTATTTATTTTAGGTTATGAACATAAAACTTTATTATTATGATTACCTTATTTTGTAATGTACATCTACCAAATAGAGGTACCAAGAGTTCTATCAAAAAAACACATGATTATTTGTTTAAAGAAAACTATTAAGCAGACAACAGATATTAAATACTTACATTAAAATGATCTTCACATACATGAAGAGCTTGAGCAGTAACTGAAATATCCCTTCGACAGGCACGTAACCAGTTTAAACGCCGTTTTTTATCGACTGGTAATCTAATAAAAATTTTGTTGGGGGTTTTAATGGTTGTACTTTTACACAATGGTACTAAACAACACTTGTAGTATTTACTTTTACTTTCCATAGTAAAAACACACACAATTCAATACTCTCTCTTCAAAAACTGTATCAAACACCAATATAAACAAAATAGTTTATACTTTTATACAAGACAGGAGACCTGACATACAGACAATACCAGTCATTATGAGTTTTTGAGGCGTGAAATTTTGGAAATCTTATTTTTAAATGAAACTGAACGTTATTATATAATAAAAAAAAATGTGCAAGTTCCCTATTTCCATTTGGATGATGTCCAATTGATTCACAACAATGAAATCTACCATCTATCTATGAAATGGATCTATCAGTAAGCTGTTAGTGTTGTTATTATTAGTGTTAAAAGTATAGGAAACATTATTCTTTCTAAGTGAACGAATTAACACGTTGTCTCCTTTTTGTGATGTATTTTCTAACCTTGATAAAGCATCTGCCACTATGTTGGATTTTCCAGAAATGTATTTGATTTCAAAGCTATATTCACTCAGTATTAGACTCCACTGGTGAACTCGACTGTTTCCATATTTGTTATTTAATATAGATGTTAAAGCTTGGTGATCCGTTTCTATAGTAAATTCATTACCCAACAAATAAAATCTTAATTTTGTGACACAGTGTATGATACTTGCTAGTTCTAATTCTGAAACTGAGTAACCCTTTTCATGTGGCTTTGTAATTCTTGAAATGAATTGTATTGGGTATTCGACCCCATCATTTATTTGTAATAATACCCCTGATAATCTCTCTATGGATGCATATGTTCTTAATATGAATGGTTTTTGTGTATTCAGGATGGTATATTTTTAAATTTGACAAAAAAAATGTTTTTGATTTCTTGGAATGCTAGTTCTCTTCTCTGATCCCATCTCCATTTTACACCTTTTCTCAGTAGTTCAAGTAATGGAATTTCTTTTATACTTAGATCTGGTATCATCCTTTTATAATAATTAATTATTCCAATGAATCCTCTAAAAGTTCTTAAATTGTGTGGTGTTTTATATTCCTGAATGACTTGTGTCCGTTCTGGATCCATTTCGATTCCCTTGGTGTTCAGTTTATAACCTAGATATATTACTTCTTTTTGAAAAAATGTACATTTTTCTTGATTTATTTTTAGTCCAACTTTGTCTAATCTGTTGATTATAATTTTTAGGTGTTTCTCATGATCTTCAGCCGTTTTAGAAAAAATTAATATATCATCAATGTAGTGAATTACAAAATGTTCATATTGATCCAGAATATCATGAAGACATCTACATAGAGCACTGCAAGATGATTGAAGTCCAAATGGTACTACTTTGAATTGATATACTACTCCATCTATCTGAAATCCTGTATATTTGTCTACTTTTTCTTTCTAGAGGTATTAACCAAAAACTATGCTGTAAATCGATTTTAGTGAAAAATGACATTCCTGTAATTCTTCCTAGTATTCCATCTATACTCATTGGTGCTTCAAATTGCTTTTCAGTAATCTTGTTAATATTCCTTGCATCCAAACATAACCTGATTTCACCTGATCTTTTACGTACTACTACTATAGGGTTTATGAAACGTGTATCTGCCTTCGCAATGACTCCATCTTCTAACATATTATTAATCGTTCTGTTTACTTCTTCTCTGTATTTATATGGTATTGGGTATGATTTTGTTTTAAAATCTTTTTCTTTAACTTTTATACTATGGATGTAATTTTGTGCAATTCTATTTTCTTTATTGACAAGTCCCTTGTGTTGCTGCAATATGGAAACGACTATTGATTTATATTCTTCTGGGCAATTTAAAACTTTTATCACATCTTCTTCTTTACAAACAAAATTATTTTTCATTATGTACTCATTATTCCTTGCTTCCAATTTTACGCACTCCACCTCGTAGGCATCCATCTGCTTAAAATTTCCATTCCTTAAATATTCACTACAATTATTCTTTACATTCTTTTGGGACATTTCCCTATCATCAAAATACATTTCTTCTTCATAAACATCACTATTTTCTTTTAATAATATCCTATCAACTCTTATTCCTTCTTCCACCTCATCTTTCTGCATAAATTTAATTATTTGCCCTTCCAAAGTTACTATTTTTTCTTCAAAATCTATCTTTACTTTCTTCTTTTCCAATTCATCATTTCCCATTAATATATCAAAACATAAATCCTTGACAATAAATCCTTGCATATTAATTTCTTTATTAAGAATATTAATTTTAAAATTGGCTAGTTTATTAATTTCACCCAACTTCTTATTATTTGCACCAACAACTTTAATTCTTGGAATCTTTATTATATCTGATAGTTTTAATGTATTAAAAATAAAATTCTCCGAGACTAAAGTACTTTCTGAACCAGTATCTATCATAATCTTAATCATTTTATTTTTGGCCAAAACATTTATATAAATTAAATTAATAGATTCAATAATTGTATCTTCATCTAAAGAAATAAATTCAGAAGGTTTTTCATAATAGCAATGGCCCAACTTGTAATTCAGAAAGTTTACTGAACAAAATTTTGATTGTTAGAATTGTCAGATTGTGTCTGACCACTTGGATCTAATGTCCTGTGTCTTTCCCTACTATGACTTCTACTTATATTTTCTTGCCTTGTACTATTTCGTTCCCTGTCTTTGCAGCTTCTATTCCTTTGTACACAATTTACCTGTCTGTTGTAATTAGGTCGTTCTGCATTTCTTCTATTGTTAAAATCTTGTCTATTATTATTAGTATTGTTATTAAAATGTTGTCTATTATAACTAGTATTGTTATTAAAATTCTGTCTATTTTGATTAGTGTTATTATTATTAAAATTTTGTAAATTATCACCATATCTATTATTATTATATGATTGTCTATATTGTTGATTATCATTCTTATTATATTGAAAGTTATTATTGTTTTTTCTATTGTTGTTATTATTACTTGTCATATTACCTCTTTGTATTCTTTGAATAAAATTAATAAAACTCTCTATTGTTTGAATATTTTGTACAGTTACTGTTTGCACAACATCAGCATCAAAATGTCTAGATACATTTAAGACTGTTTCATCCCCTCTTAGTGGTGGTTCCAAATATTTTGCAACCGTTATCAGTTTCAATGCATAATCTACCATATTTGATCTTAAATTGTGATTATACTTTCCAAAATATAGCATTTCTCTAAATTTGGATTGCTCTAGTTCACCCCAATAATTAAAAATTTATTTTCAAATGTTTGAAGATTATCTAAATCATTTTCAATACTGGCAAACCAAGTTGCAGCATTATCACTTAGTGTCATTCTAATATAATCTTTAATATCATTAATATTATTCACTAATCTTAATTTATGTTTTAAACTATTTATGTATACTCTAGGATGCAGATTTTTTATATTACCAGAGAATTTAATCCCAGTCTCATTTGTTAAATTTAAGTAAGGTCTCCCTATGTCTCTCATTTGTGAAATATCATCTATTCTCTGTTCCAAATTTCTTATTTGATTACTATTTATTTGGATATTTTGTTGTATATCGTCTAATTTTTCTTCTGTGTTTCTCCTGTCTTCGTTAATTTTTACTTCTAAGTTACATTTCTGCAACTCTATTTTCTGTTGTATATCTATCTTAATATCTTGAATAATCCTATTTAATTCTGTCCTCTCATTTTCTATCCTTTTCTTGTAGTCATGCCGTATATTTTTTATTTCATTTGCTACTTTTTTCTCTGCAGCTTCAAGTTTTTTATCTATTTGTTTTTCTATTTGTTTTACAATTTTATTATTATTATCTTCTATTTTCTTTTCTAATTTTCTATAATTCTCTTCCATTTTTTTCGTGTTCTCTTCCATTTTTTTCGTATTCTCTTCCATTTTCTTCGTATTCTCTTCCATTTTCTGTTCAATTTTTTTCATGTCTTATATATGTATATATATAGGGTTTTTATCGCGGTTCTCAAAGAATTAGTTTGTAAGCACTTTTTGAAATTATCTTTATTATATCTATTATGAAACACATATATATTTAACATAGCCAATGTAAATTTAAAATAAACTATCTTTAAATTGAAATTCTTATGAAACTAATTAAATTATATAGACAATGTAAATTTTAAACAAACTATCTTTAAAATTGAAATTGTTATGACATTAACTAAATTATATAACAAAATTTTGTACCTTTCTGTCACTGAATGCCTAAATGAAAATGTTCTCCACTATATAGATTATAATCACCACTCAATGTCTTCGTTCTCAGCCTCGGTTATCCTTGTTTTTGTGAAATTCCTTTTTCCAATTATCAGCTTCCACCAATTTTAAATATTTTTCTTCTTAATAGCATTTATATTTATTCTTCTTTTTAATATACCAATATCTAATCACCAAATATATTATATAATTTTAATTTTCAATTAATACTTTCTTCCATTATCCAATCACCATTTATACATAACATAATTTTTAATCTTCAATAATATTCTTCTAATATACTTTCCAATACTATCAAATTTTAATACTAAATCACTGATTATTGCATACTTTATACTTTCTTCCTAATCACTAATTGTAACTAACTGTGTATGTCTTCTTAATAACTAATTGTCTGACTGCATACTGACTGACTGACTCCTACTTGAACATCTGGCAAGAAATCATATTCGAATTGTTCTATTTAGTAAATATCTGAATTTTCTGGAATAGTCTATCTCGCAAACAGGGTTAACTCTCGTGTTCTAGAGAATTCTTTTCTTTTCTATCGAGAATTTTATTGACATTTAGGCTTTTCAGATCAGAATATAAACTTATATGTAATTTAAACAACCTAAATTAATAAACTACACTATTTCAAATCCGTAACTATATGTAAACTAAACATTTCAAATTAACAAATAACCCCACTTTTAATTCGTAATTATTATTTAAATGTCTGTCACTTTCAGAGTATGTATATCTGGTTGCCTATGCACATGGCTCACTTAAATATATTTACAATATTATAATTATTAAAAAAAAAACTTTTTACACTTATTATATGCATATTTCTTAAAAATGCCCTCACATAAATAATTTTTATAATATTCCCTAGTATATAACTTATAAATTAATTTTTTAAACACTATTTTTCTTTCTCCTATATTCATATCATTTCATATTCATATAATTTCAATATATATATATATATATATATATATATATATATATATATATATATATATATATATATATATATATATTGAAATGATATTGGACGTAGGAGGAGGAAAAATAGTGTTTAAAAAATTAATTTATAAGTTATATACTAGAGAATGTTATAAAAATTATTTATATGAGGGTATTCTTAAGAAATTAGCATATAATAAGTGTAAAAAGTTTGATTTTAATAATTATAATATTGTAAATATATTTAAGTGAGCCATGTGCATAGGCAACCAACTATATATTTAAGTGAAAGACAGATATACATACTCTGAAAGTGACATTTTAAATAATAATTAGGAATATAAAGTGGGGTTATAATAATATGTTAGTTTAAAATGTTTAATTTATATATAGTTACTGATTTAAGTGTATATTCTGATCTGAAAAGCCTAAATGTCGACAAAATTCTCGATAGAAAAGTTAGGAATTCTCTAGATCACCGAAGATAACCTGTTTGCGAAATTGATTATTCCACAAAATTCAGATATGTAGGAAATGGAACAAATCGAATAAGATTTCTTGCCAGATGGTTCTGGAACATTGAAAAGGTATAAATACTCGATGATTTGGATTCAAAATGGCCAGTCAGTTAGTAAGAAAGTTAGTTAGAAGACAGACACATTTAGTTAGTGAAGTCAGTTGTTCAATAAGTTCAAGATAGTCAGTCAGAAGGTCCAGATGTTCAATATAATAAGTTCAATGAAGATTAAGAAACAGTATAAAGATAATATTATTGAAGATTAAAAATTATGTTATGTAAAAATGGTAATTAAATAATGGAAGGAAGTATTAATTGAAAATTAAAATTATATAATATATTTGGTGATTGGATATTGGTATATTGAAAAGAAGAATAAATAGAAATGCTGTTAAGAAGAAAAATATTTTAAATTGGTGGAAGCTGATAATTGTGTACAAAATTTTGTTAATATAATTTAGTTAGTGTCATAATTATTTCAATTTTAAAGATAGTTTGTTTAAATTTTACATTGTCTATATAATTTAATTAGTTTCATAAGAATTTCAATTTAAAGATAGTTTATTTTAAATTTTGCATTGGTTATGTTAGATATATATGTGTGTTTCATAATAGATATAATAAAGATAATTTAAAAAAGTGCTTACAAACTAATTCTTTGAGAACCGCGATAAAAACCCTATATATATATATATATATATATATATATATATATATATATATATATATATATATATATATATATATATATATATTATTAAAAAACACTCATTGCTCATCATTTACAAATAATACATCATCACAATTTGGCGCCCACCACGTTGGCTCTCTATTTAAAAGAATTAGTTTGGAAAGATAAGTGCTCTCATATAATTAAATTAATTATCATTAGAAAGAAAAAATTTATTTTATTTTTAATTATATTTGAACAATTAAAGTCTCAAAATGTCTCAAGGAAAGAAAGGTACAAGAAGCAAAAAGAATGAAGAAGATGTGGAAGTATAGAAACACAACCTATACAAGAGGAGAGTTTAGTTCAAGTTCCACAAGATACTGCAGAAATCAATACAGAAAGAGAGGAAAATGTCAATATGGCAACCTTGATGTCATTAATGATGCAGATGAACAAGACAATGGAAGATAATTCAAAACAAATCAAAGAAGACATGAAAAAAATGGAAGAGAATTCAAAAGAAATCAAAGAAGACATGAAAAAAAATGGAACGGAAAATGGAAGAGAATACAAAAAAAATGGAAGAGAATACAAAAAAAATGGAAGAGAATTCAAAAGAAATCAAAGAAGACATGAAAAAATTGGAAGAGAATTCAAAAGAAGTCAAAGAAGACATGAAAAAAATGGAACAGAAATTGGAAGAGAATTATAGAAAATTAGAAAAGAAAATAGAAGATAATAATAATAAAATTGTAAAACAAATAGAAAAACAAATGGATAAAAAACTTGAAGCTGCAGAGGAAAAAGTAGCAAATGAAATAAAAAATATACGGAATGACTACAAGAAAAGGATAGAAAATGAGAGGACAGAAGTAAAGAGGATTATTCAAGATAATAAGATAGATATAGAACAGAAAATAGAGTTGCAGAAATGTAACTTAGAAGTAAAAATTAACGAAGACAGGAGAAACACAGAAGAAAAATTAGACGATATACAACAAAATATACAAATAAATAGTAATCAAATAAGAAATGTGGAACAGAGAATAGATGATATTTCACAAATGAGAGACATAGGGAGACCTTAGTTAAATTTAACAAATGAGACTGGGATTAAATTCTCTGGTAATATAAAAAATCTGCATCCTAGAGTATACATAAATAGTTTAAAACATAAATTAAGATTAGTGAATAATATTAATGATATTAAAGATTATATTAGAATGACATTAAATGACAATGCAGCAACTTGGTTTGCTAGTATTGAAAATGATTTAGATAATTTTCAAACATTTGAAAATAAATTTTTAAATTATTATTGGGGTGAATTAGAGCAAGCCAAGTTTAGAGAAATTCTATATTTTGGAAAGTATAATCACAATTTAAGATCAAATATGGTAGATTGCATTGAAACTGACAACAGTTGCAAAATATTTAGAACCACCACTTAGAGAGGATGAAACAGTCTTAAATGTATCTAGACATTTTGATGCTGATGTTGTGCAAACAGTAACTGTACAAAATATTCAAACAATAGAGAGTTTTATTAATTTTATTCAAAGAATAAAAGAGGTAATATGGCAAGTAATAATGATAACAATGATATTAGGATAAATAATAATAACAGAAAATCAATTATAACTTTCAATATAATAAGAATAATTATCAACAATATAGACAATCATACAATAATACTAGATATGGTGATAATTTACAAAATTTTAACAATAATAACAATCAAAATAGACAGAATCCTAATAACAATAATATACAACAGACAGGTAAATTGTGTACGAAGGAATAGAAGCTGTGAAGACAGAGAACGAATTAGTACAAGACAAGAAAATATGAATAGAAGTCATAGTAGGGAAAGACACAGGACATTAGATCCAAGTGGTCAGATACAATCTGACAATTCTAACAATCAAAATTTTGTTCAGTAAACTTTCTGAATTACAAGTTAGGCCATTGCTATTATGAAAAACCTTCTGAATTTATTTCTTTAGATGAAGATAAAATTATTGAATCTATTATTTTAATTTATATAAATGCTATGGCCAAAAATAAAATGATTAAAATTATGATAGATACTGGTTCAGAAAGTACTCTAGTCTCGGAGAATTTTATTTTTAATACATTAAAACTATCAGATATAATAAAGATTCCAAAAATTAAAATTGTTGGTGCAAATAATAAGAAGTTGAGTGAAATTAATAAACTAGCCAATTTTAAAATTAATATTCTTAATAAAGAAATTAATATGCAAGGATTTATTGTCAAGGATTTATGTGTTCATATATTAATGGGAAATGATGAATTGGAAAAGAAGAAAGTAAAGATAAATTTTGAAGAAAAAATGGTAACTTTGGAAGGGTAAATAATTAAATTTATGCAGAAAGATGAGGTGGAAGAAGGAATAAGAGTTGATAGGATATTATTAAAAGAAAATAATGATGTTTATGAAGAAGAAATGTATTTTGATGGTAGGGAAATGTCCCAAAAGAATGTAAAGAATAATTGTAGTGAATATTTAAGGAATGGAAATTTTAAGCAGATGGATGCCTACGAGGTGGAGTGCGTAAAATTGGAAGCAAGGAATAATGAGTACATAATGAAGAATAATTTTATTTGTAAAGAAGAAGATATGATAACAGTTTTAAATTGCCCTGAAGAATATAAATCAATAGTCGTTTCCATATTGCAGCAACACAAGGGACTTGTCAATAAAGAAAATAGAATTGCACAAAATTATATCCATAGTATAAAAGTTAAAGAAGAAAAAGATTTTAAAACAAAATCATACCCAATACCATATAAATACAGAGAAGAAGTAAACAGAACGATTAATAATATGTTAGAAGATGGAATCATTGAGAAGGCGTTTCATAAACCCTATAGTAGTAGTACGTAAAAGATCAGGTGAAATCAGGTTATGTGTGGATGCAAGGAATATTAACAAGATCACTGAAAAGCAATTTGAAGCACCAATGAGTATAGATAGAATACTAGGAAGAATTACAGGAATGTCATTTTTCACTAAAATCGATTTACAGCATAGTTTCTGGTTAATACCTCTAGAAAGAAAAAGTAGACAGTATACGGGATTTCAGATAGATGGAGTAGTATATCAATTCAAAGTAGTACCATTTGGACTTCAATCATCTTGTAGTGCTCTATGTAGATGTCTTCATGATATTCTGGATCAATATGAACATTTTGTAATTCACTACATTGATGATATATTAATTTTTTCTAAAACGGCTGAAGATCATGAGAAACACCTAAAAATTATAATCAACAGATTAGACAAAGTTGGACTAAAAATAAATCAAGAAAAATGTACATTTTTTCTAAAAGAAGTAATATATCTAGGTTATAAACTTAACACTAAGGGAATCGAAATGGATCCAGAACGGACACAAGTCATTCAGGAATATAAAAAAATCGGTTGCCTGTAAAGTCGGTTTTACGGGCGAAGATTTTACGTGACAACGTCTTTTTCTCGGTAGAATATTTATTGATATGAATATTATTAAATTGCACAATAGTTGTTTGCAGTTGAAACGCGCTGTTTCTGCTCAATCGACTGAATTACGATTGATTGCAGAGTGATTTAAACTAATAATTTACTTAACACTATCAACATTTGTCAATAGTATGACATAACCTATAAACTCAGTTTCTCAACTTTTGTGTCAATCTAACAATTAATCAATCAATCATAGTTTACGATAATGAAATATTAGTGTACAATTATTTACCTTTATTGTTGTAGTTGTTGTAAATGACGAATCTAAGCACTCCACATTTTCACTACAGACACAGCTGACGATACTTTAACCACACGTGTGAACTTGTATTATGACGCTTTCTCGGTTTTCCAACGCCAAGAACGCTCGAGAAAGACAGAGACACAAGCATGCACCGATTCAACGCGCCTAATTCTCTAGTGCTGCGCGCGCAGCGGACCGATCATGTTTGAGTGGGAGAGAGACGCAAGGCATTCGCCGGTCCGGCGGGCCTCTCTCTCGTTCGGTGACTCATCGTAACAGACGTGAGCGGGCGTTACACTTTTTCATGAGTGACTCCGAGCCACAACCTAATTTAAGACGTTGTCACGTCAAAACACCACACAATTTAAGAACTTTAAGAGGATTTATTGGAATAATTAATTATTATAAAAGGATGATACCAGATCTAAGTATAAAATAAATTCCATTAATTGAACTGCTGAGGAAATGTGTAAAATGGAGATGGGATCAGAGAAGAGAACTAGCATTCCAAGAAATCAAAAATATTTTCCTGTCAAATTTAAAAATATACCATCCTGACTACACAAAACCATTCATATTAAGAACAGATGCATCAATAGAGAGATTTTCAGGGGTATTATTACAAATACATGATGGGGTCGAATACCTAATACAATTCATTTCAAGAATTACAAAGCAACATGAAAAGGGTTACTCAGTTTCAGAATTAGAACTAGCAAGTATCATATACTGTGTCACAAAATTAAAATTTTATTTGTTGGGTAATGAATTTACAATAGAAACAGATCACCAAGCTTTAACACCTATATTAAATAACAAATATGGAAACAGTAGAATACATCGGTGGAGTCTAATATTGAGTGAATACTGCTTTGAAATCAAATACATTTCTGGAAAATCCAACATAGTGGCAGATGCTTTATCAAGGTTAGAAAATACATCACAAAAAGGGCAGCGAACAATAAAAATTGGATTAAATCAGTTAGTAAAAAGCACTGGATTATATTCTAAAGAAGAAATCATAAGAGATCAGATCAATTTGAGTGAAAAACAAAAAGTCCTTAGGAAAGATGGGGTTTATTATAAAATAATAAATGGCATAGAAGTATATGTAATAACTAGAACTCTGGCAAGGAAAATATTGAAAAATTTACATAACAATTACATGCATATTGGTTCAAGAAAGCTATGGATGCTATTTAGGGACAATTATTTTGCAAAGAATGACATAAGTATAGCAAAAGAAATAACTACCCAATGCCAAATATCTCAAATAAACAAAGAAAAGAATTTCAAAAACCAGAACACATATAAATCTAATGTTGTATATGAAAAACTAAATACAGTTTCCATGGATTTCATCTCAAATTTAGTTCCAAGTCCAACAGAAAAAAAAACATATACTAGTGATAGTTGATTTGTATACAAAATTTATTAAACTATGTGTGTGTGTGTGTGTTTGTGCATTATTGGCTTCGGAGTTTCTGTCCATTCGCCATCTTACCTTTATGGGATTATTTTGTATTTTTTATTCGGAAGCTCTAAAGGAGTGACCCTTGCTTTCTTCTCGTTTGCTATACAATCATAGTCCTGCTTTAATTTTACAAAGAAATATTTCCTATATATCTAATTTTACAATTATACCTTAGATTTTTATTTCTCTTATAACATATTCAGCTTGTTTTGAATTATTTCCTTTTGTTGTGTTTTTCTTTTATTTTTTATTTATTTTTTTCTTTTTTTTTATATATACATATATATACACATATATATTTATTTATTTGTTTTTTTTTCTTATCTTTTTATCTTATATAATTTGGGATCTTAGACTAGGATACAATTTGACGCTCAGGGGTCGATCAGAGCATTTAGACGAGACAGGTGGACCTCGGATAGACTTAGGGCTTTGCACGAAGGGAAAAAAAACATAGGCTATAAACTTAATCTAATACATAAAATATGTTTATACAAAATTTGATAAATATTACAATCTTCTGAACTTAGTAATTGGGTTAGGTTATATGGTTTGGTGATTTTGGGTATTTTGGTTATTTCTTCACTTAATACTTTTACTTCATTACTTATTTTAGAACAGCCTAATATCATGTGCTCTGTTGTACCTTCTTCTCCGCATGTACAATTAGGAGAATCACTTAATTTTATTTTATATTTATATTGCGGAGTTAAAACATGGTTGAACCTTAATCTGCACAATACAGAGAAAAACCGCTTACTTCCCGACAGTCTTGAGAACCAAGATTGGCTAGGAGGCTCGGTAACTATGTTTTTATAAAATTTTCCTTTTGGACTGCTTCTATACATTTCTCTCCATTCTGTTAGTAATATGGGCTTTACGTGGCAAGCAATTTCATTGTGAGGACATTTATACTTTAGATATTCTCCTGTTCTACTTCCTACTTTAGCTTCTTCGTCTACTTCTTCATTTTCTTTTATTCCACAATGCCCTTTAATCCAAACAAGTGATACATTAATCTTTTGAGATTGTAGTTCATGAAGTTTAGTAATTATTTTGGTAAAAATATAATTACTATTGACCTGGTGGATATTTTTTATTTTGATAACAGCACTTTTACTATCTGAACAAATTGCAAATGATTCTTCTGTAACTTTCATATTACTTATATATAGAAGAGCTTCTAATATGGCGATTAATTCTGCCGTATATATTGTTAGTTTTTCATTTAATTTATAAGATTTTTTAATGTTATTATGTGAGTCAAATATAGCGCAACCTACTTTATTGTTACTCTTTGATGCATCGGTGAATATATAGCGACATCTGGGAAGATACTTTTCTAAATCTTGCTTAAATATGTATTGTCTAATTCTTGGGTGAAATTTTGAATAATCTTGGAGAAAAACACAGTTAATTGGATGGATGTTGTAAATATTTATACTATATAATGGATCTATATCTGAAGAGTGTATTTCTTCTATTACGTTATGTATTACATAATATGACTCTGTAATAGTTAAACTTTTTTTCGACTTCCAATAACTGTGGGTAAGATCCGATGTCAACAGTATATTAATTTTTTGGACTAAGTCGCTTTTTTGGAGCTTAATTTAGCTATAAAATTGGAAGCTAAAATCTTTCGGCGATATTTTAGTGGAGTTTCCACTACGCTACTTCTGCAAATAAACAATCAATTGGTGTACTTTTTAAAGCCCTTAGGCATAGTCTTAGACACTTATTTACTATGTGGTCTATTTTTTCTAGTTGACTTTTTGAAGCTTGGTCGTAGAAGAAACAACCATAATCCAGTATTGACCTAATGTAGGATTTGTACAGAAGGATTGCTACATTTGGATCTGATCCCCATTTTGTTCCACATACTGACCGTAAGATGTTAATTCCTTTTTCTGTTTTCTTGATTAGATAATCTATGTGATTTTTCCATGTCATTTTTTTATCTAGATGCATTCCTAGGTATTTTACTGATGCACGTACGCTATACTTTGTTGTATCCAATGTTAATTCGGTTGGAATGTTTTTTCTTTTTCTCGTGAAAATGCAAACTTCTGTTTTTTTCCTGGAAATTTTTAGACCATTTTCATTACACCATTTATTGAGGTTCTTATAAGCTATATTTAATTTTTTGCACCCTTCTTCAATATATTGACATGGTGAATATATACAAATATCATCGGCAAATTGTAGTATAGAAATGTTCTCAGATTTAATTTAACATTCCAGATCTGCTGTATATATTAAGTATAGTACAGGGCTTAGTATACTTCCTTGTGGTAACCCAATATTGGTCGTTTTAGGGCCCAATATTTCATCATTTATATTTATTGAAACTGTTCTATCGGAATATAGTAATCTGATGCGTGAGGTCAAAGCTTGAGAAATTCCCATTTTTTCCATTTTTTCATAGAGAATGTCTAATATTACATTATCATATGCTGATTCTATATCTACAAAAATTGCTGGAAGTGATTTGTTGTTAGTAAAAGCGATATTTATATCACTTACTAGGTTACCTACATTTTCAATGGTTGAACATCCTCTTCTGAAGCCAAACTGTAATTTAGGTAATTTTTTATTGTTTTCAAGCCAATGAACTAGTCTGACTTTGATCATTCTTTCTAAAGTTTTTAAGACACAAGAAGCTAGAAAAATTGCTCTATATGAATCTGGATCTTCCGCATCTCGATTTGGCTTTAGAATTGGGATTGCTGAATATTCCTTCCAGCTTGTTGGAAATTCTGCCCGATTCCATGTTGTATTTATTATTTTGCGAAAAATTTCTATACTTGATTCTGACAAACTAGCGAGCATTTTATAATAAATGTTATCAACTCCGGGCGCTGTATTATTGTTAGTTTTGAGGCTTTGTTTTATTTCCATACTTGAGAATTCCCTATCTATATCATCCGTGCTCAGTGAACTAATCGGCTGAATATTTGTTTCCACCCAAATTGGAGCAATTTTATTGAAGAAAATTTCTACCCACTCCCCTACTTGGATCCTATTTTTTGGAGAATTAAATGTATTTTTTATTTTCTTTATATACTTCCATATATCTTTTAAAGGTGTGTTTCTGTTAAGTTGTTTACAAAAATTTTGCCAAGAATCTTTTTTGCTTTGTAATATTATTTTTTTTGCGACTGCTACTGAATTTTTATATTTTAAATAGTTAGTTAAATTTGACTGCCTTTTGTAAAGCAAAAAAGCTTCTTGTTGACATTTAATGGCATTTGCACATCTCTGATTCCACCAAACTTTGCTAAATTCTCATTTGATCTCTGTTCTCTTCTGTGGGATTGCTAGTTTTGTAGCATGATTTAGTGACTCTGTAAAACTTTTATAAGATCTTTCGTTATTACTTTCATATAATTGTTCATATACTATCTGAGAGAAAAGGGACCAGTCAGCTTTATTTAAATTAACTTTGTTTTTACACTTAAAGGATACTTGAGTAGTATTAAAATGTGTTTCAATTAGAACAGGAAAATGATTGGAAGTACCTAATGGTATAATATCAGTTTTCCAATCACAATATAAAGTTATATCTCTAGAACATATTGTTATATCTACAGCAGATTTATTATTACTTCCAAATCTAGGTATTAATGTTTCGCTTCCTGTATTTAAATAATTTAAGTTACACTCCTCTATAGCACCGAGAAGCCTTGAACCCGATATATCTGAATAACTATTTCCCCATGCAGTATGATGACAATTGAAATCACCTCCTACCAAAAATGGCTTTTCTAGGCTATCAAAAAAGGCAACCCAATCTGTTTCTCTAATGTTTAGTTTTGGTTTGGCGTATATAGAGTATAGGTGGATTTTGATATTTTTATTTATTGACACTGATACCGACACACATTCTACGGACTTTATTGGAGTAAATTTTGGCTTAGGAAAAAATGTAAGGAATTTTTTTAATAAGATTGCAACTCCTCCATAACCGTCATTACGGTCGTGTCTAAATATATTAAAATTATTAATAAAAAAATGTGAAGATTCCTTTAACCAGGTTTCCGAAAGCAACACTACATTAATCTTATTATCGAAAATGTATTTTTCAAAATGACCTTTATTGCACAAAATTGATCTAGCATTCCATTGCAGTATATTTAAGTTACTCATAGTCTGATAGAATTTGCATTATACTGTCTTTTATATTTTCAATAAGTGTACTATTTTTAATTTCTATATTTGAAAAAGTTAAAACATCTTTGATAAGATTTAATATTGATTCGCGAGTTTTTATCTGTTTACTTAAAGTGCTATTATCATCACGACTATTATTATAATTTGGTATATTTTTAAATTTATTGAAAACAGGTTCTGTTAAAATTTTTGGATTTGAAATTATTTCTTTGTGTTTTTCGAATGTTTCATCGATCTCTGGGCTTATAGCTAACCTCTTTCTTTTTAAAGTAACAGTATATCGGTTTGAATTTGTGTCAGTTTTTGCTACATTTGAAAAACTTCTTTCGTGTTTAGAAGAAGCCTCAGCGTATGATAAGTTTTCATATACCATAGTTTTTTTTATACTCTTTTGTCTACTAAATTCTAAACAATTTTTTTTATCAGTGGCGCTATGCTTTTCTTTACAATAAATGCATATTGGTTCATTTTTTTGGCAATTTTCTACTTTATGATCTTCTCCACAATTTTGACAGCGTTCTTTTGATCTACACTGTGTACTAATATGGCCGTATCTTAGACATTTAAGACACTGCATTACTCTTGGCACGTATTTTTCGACTTCATACACCATTTTTTCTATTATTACCCTAGTGGGTAAAAGTTGACCTCTAAATGTAACTATAATTGTAGTTGTTGGAACAATTTCATTTTTGTCATTTTTACGTGAAATTCTTTTTACGTGACTTACTTCAAAATTATATCCTAATTTCGGTTTAATAATTTCTTTTAATTCCTGTTCCTATAATTCTAAATCTATTTGCCTTATGACTCCCTTTACGTGAGTAAAAAATATTGGAATGTATGTATCGTATTGTTTATCCTTTAATGACTGTGCTGTTAATAATTTATTTGCGCTTGCATAAGAAGTTAATTCAACCTTTATTTTATTAGCTCCTATTACTGATATGTTAACTATATCATGTTTAATTTCTGGTATCGCATTAATTATTAGTCTAGCCGTAGCTATTTTATGTAAATTGCCTATTTTACCTGTTTTACTTTGAATATAAACAAAAAATGGCCCATTATCTTTTGAAGAATATTGATTTATTGTGTTAATGACCGTGTTTACGTTTAAATTTTTTTCGGAAACAATTTCAGAAACATGATCAGTACTTATCTGTGAAATAGGGTTGATATTTTGAAATCCTCTAAATTCCTCCACTGGAGAAGGTGGAAGATCCGGATGGGACACATCCATATCACCTTCCAACTCATCTTTTTCGGGGGGTTTTCTACCCCCGCTAGTAACACTCATGATCTTTAAACCACTTAAATTTTACTTTTTTTTTTATTCGATATGTGTAATTTTTATATGAATACACTGGTTTTTTTAATTACAAAGTGATAACACCGATTTCGTTAATTAGATTTTAAGTATCGCACATCTATTCACTTTAGCGAACCGAATCCAACTCTTATTAAACTATATCCCTGCTCCAGAACAAATGTTAAAACATTGAAAGTATATATTAATCAATTTTTCGAAGAAATGGGACCATTTAGAAATTGCATAATAGATAATGCTACATATTTTAACAACCAAAAATTTCGGGCATTTTGTGAGAAAAAGGGAATCAATATTCATTTTACAAGTATCAGACATCCTCAGGCAAATCCTGCAGAAAGATATATTAAAGAATAAACTATTTAAGGATAGTATGTCAACATCAACATGAAACATGGCAGCAACATATACCACAAGTAGAATATTTTTTAAATAATACACATAATTTAAATACAGAGGAAGTACCAGAATATTTGATGTTTGGCCATATAGGAAACAGAAAATGGATTAGTGAGTATAATCAGGATATGTTAGAACAAGTAATGCAGAAAGTGAATAACCGAATTAGGAGGAAAGCTGAAAAATATATCAGAAGACAAAATCAAAAAATAGTTATGTGTTGATAGATGCAGAGAATAGACTAAGAGGCATGTTTCATATCAATGACATTTTTAAATATTATGAAGAGAATGAATAATGTTTTCTATACTTTTAACACTAATAATAACAACACTAATAGCTTACTGATAGATCCATTTCATAGATAGATGGTAGATTTCTTTGTTATGAATCAATTTGACATCATACTTGATGATTTTGTACATATGGAAATTATTTGTGCCCTAAAAATCATAATTTGGGGTTAGATACTAAATAGATTCTATAAATGTTTTGCTAAAAATAATATAAAAAGTGAAAAACTTACCAATTTATATTGATGAAAGTTATTTTGAATGGAAATAATTCCTAGATTTTGCCTATAAATAAACATACAAACTTCCATTTGACATGACAGTTTGACGTAGACATGGAAACATAGGCGTACTTAACCTATTAGCGCCCAAGTTTTTTTTTTAAATCTTTACTTTTAGGGTTAATTAGATGAATGAATAATTTAATCCAAAAAAATAAGTTTTTCGGTTTCATGTCTTTTTTTAAAAAAATTACATGGTGTTACCATATGGTAACGCTGGGCGCTTAAGGAATTTTTAGGATCGTTGAAATAAAAATTTTTAATTTTTTTTTAAATATTTATTTGAGAATATTTTTATCGTCTGGTGTGGTATCCTATAAAACAATTAACACACAAACCAACGTTGCATTTTTGGCACATTGTTCGTCCAGATGTTGTACATCCTTCACCAGCACATCGCCTTCTACTGCTTGGTGTAACGAAATGATCGATGCGATCAAAACGAAGATATGGCAAGTTCTGTCTATGTAGAGTAGGTCTTCCTGTATATAAGGGAGGACTTCCATATCTTGCGAGAAGAGCTTGGGCCAATTCTCTCCTAAACGATAGCAAGGATATATCTTTTTTTATTTTTTTTTATATAAATGCCATGAATTATGGACTGCAACATCCAACAACCATGTTACAATTGGCCAGTACCATTTTTTACTGCGAATTGCTACTCGGTAGGTTGAAACACCTTGATCCATCAAGTCGGTACCCCCCATATTTTTATTGTATTCAGCAATACAGTGAGGCCGACTTACTTGAATATGGCGTTTTTCTTCATGAGAAAATCTTTTTACCGTGCCCAATGCTGAACCACCACAACTCGTAGATGCCATTGTGACAACAGAGTTATCTTTCCATCGCACCAGTAAGATACCGCTGTTTTTTTCTATTCTATGTTGTGAATAGCCACGATTTCTTTTAGAAAACTCCTTCTTTTTTTCCAAGGGACAGCTAGATGGAATTCTGTTTTCTCTAATTGTTCCAATTGTGCCGTACCCCAAAAATCGTAGGTAACCAAATAAATTAAATCCTGAAAATAGGTTGTCAACGTGTAAATTGTAGTGTAAATCTGAGTGATTTATCTCTTCAAGCATTCGCACCAAAGGGGATGAACACTTGCCAAAAAGTTTATCGTATTGTTTATTTGAACGTGGATTTCTTCCTTGGTATAGGTCAAAGTTTACCAGATATCTAGTAGAAGTATTTAGCGACCACATTTTATAACCAAAGCGGATTGGTTTATTTCGTATAAATTGTTTACATTGATGGCGGCCATAATACTTTATCATAGACTCGTCATATGATAGATTTTTTGTTGGAACAAAATTTTCAAGACATTTTGTTTTTACTCTGTCAATCAATGGTCGAATTTTCCATGCTTTGTCACTAATATTAGGCTTTGTATTATCTGCGAAATGCAAAAACCTTTGAATTTGCAGAAATCTATTTCGTCTCATTGAATTAGAAACTAAAGTGTTCTTTACATCATCATGAGTATCCCAATACATTCTCTTCGATGGTAATAGATTGTACCCCGATAGCAGGAGAATACCTATAAAACAACGTATTTCTGCAGATGTAATGCATGGGTCAGTTTGGTTTACAAATTGTGCATATCGTTGGGATTCTTCCGCTAAGTAGTTTACTGTCTCATCATCAAAAAATATACTGAACATATCAAGACATGATAGATTTTCATACCTAGAATAATCTTCTTCTGGAAACGAAAAACTTGCAGACTGTAAGTCTCCTTGAACCCAAGCACAGTTTTTCATTAATACATCTTTTCTTTCATTTTGCCATAGTTGAAACGATGCTCTAGTTTCTCTTTCGGGTGTCTCCACTACTGCTTGTAACTGTAATAGAAATAAATTTTAAACCTAAGCAAATTAAAAAATTACTGGTTATACTTACATCTGTCTGCACTTCTTCATTGTCAGTACCGATCCTTTCGTTGCTAGAAAGTTGTATTTCTGCTTGCGCTCGTAGCTGCCTACCTGTAAAAATAAACAATTATAATATGTACGTATATCATTATTTGTACAACTAAGCACCTGTTAGGTTATTTATGAATCCACCTTCATCTTCATTCGCAGAATCCTCGTCTGTATCAGCACCATTTACATCTGGCGGTGTTATAAAAATATTATCGACTTGCTCAGCTAATTTTTCGTCACCGTAAACCATATCTAGCGTTTCTGCTAACGAAAATCCACGACTGAAAAAAAAATTAAATTATGACTCCGTAAGCGCCCACCGCAACCATATGGTAACGGCGTACTTTGACTATTCCTACCAAATTCGCTACATTTAATTGTTGATAAAATACAACAATTTATAATAAGTTGGAGTATAATAAACTAAGTTTTTTTTTAAATATGCAAATATAGTTACTAGAAGACTGTCAAAAATTACTTACGCAAAACGGACGTCCATCTTTTTCTATAAACTCAAACCACACTGTCATATGTTTATCTCTCGACGGTTGAGAGAAGACTATAATACGAATCCGTTACGTTTTATGGGTGCCTGAAGTATTCCTAGAAACGATAGTTTTCAAAATATGTCGCTGACTAGTTCCATGGGCGTACCGCAGAATTTTTAAAAATCATGTGTTTTACGTTACCATATAGTAACGGTGGGCGCTAATGGGTTAATAGAACAATTTTTAAATAAAAAAAAATTGAATTAGTTAATTTATTATATTTACTAAGGTATGTGGATAAGAAAATTAATATTTCAAAAAATAATAAGTAAAGTATTTATTTTAAAATTAATTTTTGGGGTATTGAAATGATATTGGACGTAGGAGGAGGAAAAATGGTGTTTAAAAAATTAATTTATAAGTTATATACTAGATAATATTAGATATTAAAAGTATTTGGTTAATTTAATAAGTTATATACTAGAGAATGTTATAAAAAGTGTTTATATGAGGGTATTCTTAAGAAATTAGCATATAATAAGTGTAAAAAGTTTTATTTTAATAATTATAATATTGTAAATATATTTAAGTGAGCCATGTGCATAGGCAACCAACTATACATTTAAGTGACAGACAGATATACATACTCTGAAAGTGACATTTTAAATAATAATTAGGAATATAAAGTCGGGTTATAATAATATGTTAGTTTAAAATGTTTAATTTATATATAGTTACTGATTTAAGTGTATATTCTGATCTGAAAAGCCTAAATGTCGACAAAATTCTCGATAGAAAAGTAAGAAATTCTCTAGATCACCGAAGATAACCTGTTTGCGAAATGGATTATTCCACAAAATTCAGATATGTAGAAAATGGAACAAATCGAATAAGATTTCTTGAAAGATGGTTCTGGAACATTGAAAAGGTATAAATACTCGATGATTTGGATTCAAAATGGCCAGTCAGTTAGTAAGAAAGTTAGTTAGAAGACAGACACATTTAGTTAGTGAAGTCAGTTGTTCAATAAGTTCAAGATAGTCAGTCAGAAGGTCCAGATGTTCAATATAATAAGTTCAATGAAGATTAAGAAACAGTATAAAGATAATATTATTGAAGATTAAAAATTATGTTATGTAAAAATGGTAATTGGATAATGGAAGGAAGTATTAATTGAAAATTAAAATTATAGAATATATTTGGTGATTGGATATTGGTATATTGAAAAGAAGAATAAATATAAATGCTGTTAAGAAGAAAAATATTTTAAATTGGTGGAAGCTGATAATTGGAAAAAGTAATTTCACAAAAACAAGGATAACCGAGGCTGAGAACGAAGACATTGAGTGGTGATTAAAATCTTTATTTTGGAGAACATTTTCATTTAGGCATTCAGTGAAAGAAAGGTACAAAATTTTGTTAATATAATTTAGTTAGTGTCATAATTATTTCAATTTTAAAGATAGTTTGTTTAAATTTTACATTGTCTATATAATTTAATTAGTTTCATAAGAATTTCAATTTAAAGATAGTTTATTTTAAATTTTGCATTGGTTATGTTAGATATATATGTGTGTTTCATAATAGATATAATAAAGATAATTTAAAAAAGTGCTTACAAACTAATTCTTTGAGAACCGCGATAAAAACCCTATATATATATTATTAAAAAACACTCATTGCTCATCATTCACAAATAATACATCATAACAATATATATATATATATATATATATATATATATATATATATATATATATACTTTACTTTATAGTTAACTTCAACCACCAGCAAGTTACTACCTGAGTTGACAATGGCAAGTGTGACCTTGCCGAAACGTCGTCAAAATAATGGTTTTTCTAAAACCCAAAACTATTCAGCTGAGTCAAACCCGGAAAATCAGAGAAAACACACACACCCACACCCACACGCACACGCACATACACACACACATACACACACACATACACACACATACACACACACATACACATACACACACACATACACACACATACACACACATACACACACATACACACACACATACACACACACATACACACATACATACACACACACACACATACACACACACACACACATACACACACACATACACACACACATACACACACACACACATACAAAATGGTGACAATTGTCAGATTTTTGGCACCAAATGTCACGAGCTTAATTCAGCCGTTAGACCAGGGAGTAATAGAAACATTCAAGAGACGTTATAGAGGAGCATTCTTAAGACATATGTTATTACAGGAGACGAACGAATCCAAAAGTGTTGCCGAAATTCTCAAATCTTTAATTATGAAACATGTTATTTATTGGTGTACTGAGTCGTGGGCCAACATCAAATCTTCAACTTTGGAAAAATGCTGGAACAAACTTTTTGATCGGATTTTGAGTGACGATCCTGAAGAAGAAAATGGTGAAGAAATGACAGAAGAAATTAAACCTTTAACCCTCCGTCGGTCACATGTGTATCAAAATGATACAAGCGCGCCAATTTTCAATGCTATTATTGAACCCTAAAGTAAGAAGAACCCACCTTCATAGTACCTTCCTAGACGGTTTAGTCTACCGCTCAGTCGTATTCGTATCATCCTAGTGATTGAGTGTGTTTACATACAAGCGTATTGTATCATATTGATACATTGCGACATAACGTGTAAGTGTTGTTTTAATTTTAGGCTATTTTCGACCTACTTATTATAGGTGAGTTATTTTATGTTTTGATTTTCAATATAATGGCTGCAAAGTGGATTTACAACCTAAATAATCCGAATAATGTAAAATATCTTCGACAATTTATGTTAAAAGAGGACAAAAATGAAGATGCCCCTAACCAAGTGGAAGATTTCGAGAATGAACCGGACACAGACGCGGAAGATCAGCCAACGCATGAAAGAGTTGGCGACTCTGATACTGAAGAGAGTGGGACAGAGAAAGAACCAGATTTACACGACAATTTATTTTACTTTGGAAAAGATAAAACTACTAGATGGATGAAAACACGGCGCGCGAAGAAGCGATGCACTGAGCCACATAACCTGGTTACACGTCTCCCAGGAGTAATACATGAAGCACGACTAGCTAAGTTACATATAGAATGTTGGAGACAGATATTTTCTGATAAAATGCTACAAACAATATTTAAGTTCACAAACCAGTACATTCATCTTGAAGTAAGGGATCGCTGTGACCGACAACGTGATGCAACTGAGACGGATACAACAGAACTCAAAGCCTTCATAGGTCTTTTATATCTAGCATGAACTTTGCACGCCAACAAAATGATGTTAGAGGATCTCTGGGGTACAGATGGACACAGCGTGGAAATATTTCGACTGGTTATGAGTCTCAGAAGGTTCAAGCTTCTTTTGAGATATCGATACGCTTTGAGTTTCCTACAACGTTGCTAGAAACACACGTCGTTGGCCCATGGTCGTCTTTTTTCCCATGCTGAACGTTGCAGGTATTAATGCCCAAGTGATTTCAATCGGAAATGGACAGGAGAATATACGGCGTCGCCTTTTTCTTCGGAAACTTGGCCATGAGTTAGCCTTACCACAATTACAAAAAAGAATTCTTATGACACAAGGTATACCACATTCTCTTTCTGAAGCGCTCAGCAGATTTAGACCAACGGAAGAGCTCGATGAAGAAGCTGGACTAGTAGCTGCAGAAGATGTTACACGTCACGAGGGACCAGGTTGATCAAAACCATTTGCAATAATTGTCAACGATATATTTGTGGCGAGCATACAACCCCAGTGTGCACATCATGTTACTCAAAATTACAAGAAGAAGAAGACTCAAGTGACACATAAGTGACAGATCGCCACCGTAATGAACTGAAATAAAGATTTTTTTGGTTTGAAATGTTTATAAGAAAATAATATATTTTATGTTTGCGTCATATAGGAAGGCAACATTTTATTTTTACCAATTTATGATGTAAGAAATCAAATCATTTTATACGAGTACTTAGGTTATATTTCTATGTAAGTTACCGTTTTTTAATAATATATAAATGTTTTAAGTCCTAATAAAAGAATAAATTATAAAAATAATAAAATAGTTTTTTTGTTATCACAATGTATTTACACAAACAAAAAAGGAGGAACATAATGAATTATTGGATGTAATCTACAATTACGCTTGATCCAAAAACTATTGCTGTTACTGTAATTTTAAGTCAAAGTTAGATGTCAATTGATACATTGCGACAGCTTTTATACAAAAGTTGCGACCGATGGAAGGTTAATAAAAAATTTGCCAGGATGTGACGAAATTAACCAAGAAAGTGAATTCATCGACCAGGAGATCATTGATATGGTTCTTCATCCAGACAACCTGAGCGTATCAGACGACGAAGTTGACGACCCAACAAACAACATGCAGTACGTGATCGCCGACGAGATTTTCAATGCCTTAGAGGTAAGAATTTTATACAGTAGGCCTAAATAGTTAGGGACACAACTAGGTTCTTAATTTTTGTTTTCATTGCATAAAGTGTTGTCCTTTCCAGATTGCTTTACGTTTCGTCGAACAATCGAATGAGGCAAACTAATGACGTTTTACACGATGGAGAGATATAGCTGCAAAACATCGTTGTCAAACGAAAACGCAAAGGAAAATAGAAGATTTCTTTACAAAAGCATGTTAAACTTATTCATTTTGCTTAGTTTTATTACTTTATTCTGTATTTACTTATTAGAAAACATTACGAAATCAGCCCATAGTATTTTTTAAAACCAATACTTATAGAATACTATAAAAAACAATGTTATTTTTAACCTTTTTAACCGAAATTATTGTTATCCGAAACGGCCTTCCCCCAATTATTTTGGTTAACAGAGGTTTTACTATATATATATATATATATATATATATATATATATATATATATATATTTTCAAATTATTTTTCGACCGTACTGTTTTAAATATTGATTTATAGTATCAGCAATCGGTCAGGAAATATAACTCTATTTGTTCAGTCTCAATCTTTCGTCACGATTTTGTGACTTCTTCAGGAGAAAACTGTAAATTTATTAGAATCATTTAAAAATTTAAATTTTTATTCTTATAGTTGTAAGTAGTAAAATATTCACTTTGTTTACACATAACAATTAATGATTCTAATAAATTTACAGTTTTCTCCTGAAGAAGTCACAAAATCGTGACGAAATATTGAGACTGAACAAATAGAGTTTTATTTCCTGACCGATTGCTGATACTATAAATCTATATATATATATATATATATATATATATATATATATATATATATATATATATATATAAAAGGGGGGTTGAGGTTAATTGGGTATACAGCTGATTAAAAGCCAAGTGTACTCTGTTTAACAATTCATTATATTTCGCCAATTTTCATTGGCATCATCAGATGAGAGCTACAATTATTTAAAACATGGTAAAATACAATTTAATAATAGTTTGTTGTTTATATACTTACTTAATTGAGGTTAATGGCAGTGGGATTTATTTTAATACCATCACGTAAAAATTTTTTTTTTGTTGGAATAATGTTGATTGTAGTTGATGATGATTACAAATTAAAATATATATATATATATATATATATATATATATATATATTTAGGGATTCTACAGTATTCACTGCCTTCCCTCGCTCAACCGTTTCCATCTCTCTCTGTTGTTCCATTCTCCATCGTTTAGTCCTCTCTTACTCATGGCGTCGTCTACTTCGTTCCTCCAGGATTTTCGGGGTCGTCCTCTTTTCCTCCTTCCTATGGGGCTCCATTCGGTTATTCCCTTTATTCATCTGCTGTCGCTAGTTCTTCTTACATGTCCATACCACTTTAGTCTTTTTTGTTCTATATATGTTAGTATGTCTGTTTCTATTGATGTTCTTTGCTTTATTTCGCCATTACTTCTCCTATCCATTCTTGTTACTCTGCAGCATCTTCGCAGGCATTCCATCTCTGTTGCTACTATCTTACTGCTGTTTTTCTTGTTTATGATCCAATTTTCAGCCCCATATGTCATAATACTTCGCACTAATGTTTTATAAATCTGCGTTTTTGTCTTCATATTTAGGTGTCTATCCCACCATACTGAGCTAAGTTGTCGGATTGCTGTTCTTGTTTGTCCTAATCTTTGTGTAATTTCTTCCTCTGTTGTTGCCTTTTCCGTGATTATAAACCCCAGGTATTTGAATTTATCCTTTCCTTTGATTGTTACGTTGTCATCAATCTGTAGATCTTCTATGTCTTCTTCACTTGTAGATAGGTACTCTGTTTTCGCGAGGTTAATATCTAGGCCAGCCTTGGTATATTCTACTTGTAGTTTCTTCATCATGTAGCTGAGGTCGTCTTGGTCTTGTGCAATCACTACTTGATCGTCTGCAAAACTTAATGTATATAGGTATTCGTTCCGTACCGGTACTCCCATGCCTTCGCATTTTCTTTTCCATGTAGTCAATTAAAATATAGGAAACAAATACAATTCAAATTAAAAATAAAACAGACACAACGTTTAGTTCGGTAAATGTCATTAAGGTTAAGTACTAGAACTATCAAATATCGAATGTTATTAATTGACTTTTGTGAAGATGATTAGTTCCATGGTGTTGACGTAGTAGTTGTTTATTTGATTAATATTTACTGTAAGGTGTGTTATAGTTGAAAAAAATTTTGAAATTACATTATGTGTTGTATTAATTATTTAATAGTTATATGTGTCTATTTATAATGTTTGTTTTTCGATGTGTAATAAATAAGCATAAATCTCACTCAGATGTTCAACATCTGATTTCTTATTTATTAAATTATCCATTTGAGTGATAAATGCCATCTCGAGGAAGAGTCTTTTATTGAGATTATTTTCCATTGCAAGAATCTTTGTTTCACTGTAGTTCATTATGTGGTGTTCATCATGTACGTGTTTTGCAAGGGAACATCTATCAGGATATAATCTGCTGTCACTCTTGTGGGAAGTGATGCAACTTTTTAGGTGTCTGTTGGTTTGGCCAATATATTGTTTGTTACAACTTCCGCACGGGATACGATAGACTATATTAGATAATTGATCAGTAGGTGTTTTATCTTTTAGTTTGGTGAATATCGAATTAATGTTTAACACTGTGTAATTAGCGATTTTTATGTTGTCGTCAACTGATTTGAAAATTCGTGTAAGTTTCGGTGTTAAGTCTTGTATGAAGGGTAATTTAAAGTATTTAAAATGAGTTAAATTAGTGTTAGGGATTGTGTCTAGTGTAGGTGTAGTGTTTTGTGGTGTGTGGTTAGAGATGGTTTGTGTTACAGATAATGTATCATTTGTTGTGTTGAATAGTATTTTAGTAAGTAATGTGTTTGGGTATGAATTGTCTAGATTTAACTGTAATTTCAAAAAATTTTTCAACTATAACACACCTTACAGTAAATATTAATCAAATAAACAACTACTACGTCAACACCATGGAACTAATCATCTTCACAAAAGTCAATAACATTCGATATTTGATAGTTCTAGTACTTAACCTTAATGACATTTACCGAACTAAACGTTGTGTCTGTTTTATTTTTAATTTGAATTGTATTTGTTTCCTATATTTTAATTTGTAATCAACATCAACTACAATCAACATTATTCCAACAAAAAAAAAAATTTACTTGATGGTATTAAAATAAATCGCACTGCCATTAACCTCAATTAAGTAAGTATATAAACAACAAACTATTATTAAATTGTATTTTACCATGTTTTAAATAATTGTAGCTCTCATCTGATGATGCCAATGAAAATTGGCGAAATATAATGAATTGTTAAACAGAGTACACTTGGCTTTTAATCAGCTGTATACCCAATTAACCTCAACCCCCCTTTTTCATCTACCAGTTCAGCTGTTATTTTAGAGGATATATATATATATATATATATATATATATATATATATATATATATATATATATATATATATATATATATATATATACATATATATATATATATATATATATATATATATATACGAGTTGGTCCTTAAGTAATTGTACAAAAAGGAACCATAGATTCTACACTTTAAAATATTGCGATTTAAGTCAAATTGCTTTAAGAAAATGTTGATATTAAGATAGATACAGGGTGTTAAAGTGGAAATTAAAAATTTTAATTATCACTATAACTTTCATGTTTTTGAACATTTATGTATAAAAATTCATAACTGGGTACTATTGATCATCAGAAAATATAATCTGATGCATACCTTAATGTAGCTGATAGAGGACGATACATATGCCACATATGTGGCATACATTTGCACTTAACTTTTTTGCTTTTTAAGTTACCGGTGTTTGTGATAAAAAATATTAAAGATACATTATTTTAACAAAAAAAAAGGTATACTTGTAAATAACTTCAAAACTCAACAGTTTTCGAGATAATCGCATTTTACAAATCAACTACATAATTCAGATTTAACGCAATTACTCCAGGCAACGAAAGAAAATTAGGCAAAAACATCAATACTTCTGAATTTTGGTACAAAATGCCTTTAATAAAGTTATTAGTTAACGAAATATTAAATAAAATAAATATATTAGCAGGATAGAATAGTAGGATTTGACAAAATAACAGAATAATTGGATTTTACATAAACCATTTTACGTTTTGTATTAAATTAAAGTCATAATCAAAATACTTTATTAATAAACAAAATTAAGAAATAGTTAAACTTAATAACATTAAACTTTTTGTCAAAGTAAGTGTTCGATATGTCCACCATTTTCTTTAATTCATTTGTCAATACATTCCATAAAAGATCGTCTCATATTAAATAGCATCATTGGTTCTAAAGAAACTGCTACAGTATTTATAATAAGAGTAGATAGACTATATATATCTGAGCTCATCCCCTAAATCGCAACCCCTAAAATCGCAACCCCCGGTCGTAAGTTCCAAACGGCTTAACGTAGGATGACGTACGAGGGCTCGTTGGAAAGGGGATGAAAAATGGGGTTGAACGCAGTATGTGCCGTGCGCATCGGAGCATGCCAAAAGGTCATTACGTCATATCTTTGTGTCTATTGGTCCGATCGTGACGTATGAGGGCTCGTTGGAACGGGGAGGAGACGGGGAATACTTTGACACAAAAAACAAAGATGGCAGCATTGCCAAATGGGCGCTAGAATGTATCTTTGTTGCTATTGGCATGATTTTGACGTATGAGGTGTCAAATGAAAGCGTTGGTGACACATACACACACACACACACAGAAGCCATGTCAACGATCAGTATGAACATTCTTCTTCTTCTTCTTCTTTTCCGGACAGTGCCTAATAGAACGTGACATTCGACGTAGAATGTGACATTCGATGCAGAACGTGAAATGTCGCGTGAAATGACATGACATTCGACGCAGGACGTGACATTCGACGTAGAACGTGAAATGTCACGTGACATTCGACGCAGGACGTGACATTCGACGTAGAACGTGAAATGTCACGTGACATTCGACGCAGGACGTGACATTCGACGCAGAACGTGAAATGTCACGTGAAACGACGTGACATTCGACGCAGGACGTGACATTCGACGTAGAACGTGAAATGTCACGTAACATTCGACGCAGGACGTGACATTCGACGTAGAACGTGACATTCTGTAACGATAAGATTACTTTATCGTTACTGAGAAATTTAAAATAACTTAATTCTGCCTGTAAGGTATGCAACCAACTATACATGTAATCGTATTATCAATTGTTTATCAATTGGTCAAACTGCTTACCTGTCGCTTCCGCTTAGCTTGGAACTGACGGAAGCCGACGATTTTAAAAGTGTAAGACTCACTTGATATCGAACCATTGACCGAGGCAGAGAACGATTGGTTGATACTCCAGCGACCAACGCACGTGGCTCAAGTTATCAGAAAAGAAATTTTAAGTTATTCAGAGGTGATATTAAGTTAAAGAAGGCGTTTTTTTTATATTAGAAGTTTTGGAAAAAGAAGATTTTGGCTCAATTGTTGAAATATTGTTGCGTTGGGTGAGTTTCATTTTAATTAAAGTACATCATTTTTTTTTAACCATTATTAGTTTCATATTAAAATCATTTATTCAATAATTTTACCTTAATTATATTAGTCAAATCACGTTCAGAATTCTTTCTGTTAGAAATTCTCCTAAGTACACGTTCTCATCAATATCCAAGCAATTCGGTAATGTAAGGAGATCCTTCATTACTATTTGCCTATAATATATTCGTGATAAGTTAAATTTTAGTTCTTCAGTGAAATATTCATAGTAAATTCCCAACATTTTTTTAAATACATAGTTTTCGATTAATTTTCCAAGGTCACAAAAAGTGTACGAAACCTTCACTAATTATCATCTTCTGACTAGTTTTTCTTGTCCTAACCGCCTTGTTGTTTATCAACTCTGAATAAAGCTAATGAGAGCTTCTTTGATTTTATTTTAGTCGTTGGAGGAAGAAAGAATATAAAGTCAATACAATAAACATTATTTTGGATTTGGGGTAATAGCTTTCAGTTGAGTTTAGTTTGGAGTTTTTTGGTTTTTCCCGAATATTGGAATAGCGGTTCAGTTTGGTGCTAGAACAGTGGGCTTACAGCTTTCACCCGAACGAGTCCCGGCGGCGTAAGGCGTCCGGAAGAAGAACCTTCTCGGCTTGAGAGTAGACAGGTTTTTTTTTACTGTTTGGTAATATCGTAAAAATAAGTTACTTAAATATTGTTTAAACTTTAGTGAGTGAACGAACCAAAACTTAAAAATAATCCTAGTCAATTTTCATAATTCATATTTGCGTATCATTATATATCTTACATTCAATTTTTTTTCTTAACATCATTTGCTTATTTTTTTTGTGTCATTAAATATTTTAAATATATATATGTATTAGTAATAACAGGGTAGGGGTGGATTTTAATACACTTTGTAAGGTCATTTGTGCACAAAGGTCCATTTTGTATTTTTACAGCCCTACTGGTAACGTCACTGAATCATCTTGGATCTGTTCCTTTCTGAACAGACCAATTGAAATATATTTACAGGTTATCTGATTGGAATCAACTTAGAAATTGTCGAACTGATACATTGTGTTAAATATAGGGAAGGGTAATAATTGTTTTAATATATATAAATAGGTTGGTTGTAGTAAATTTTGTTTTAATTCATGAATAAAACTTCATAATAAAAGTTCCTACTTTTCTAGCATATTAGAGTGTGTAAATATATTGTAAATAGGGATCAATAGGTTTTTTGTATGATAGGGTATTTAAGTTAAATTGTATATTACGGTTTACAGGTTTTTCTATTTTATTATATTAAATTGGGTTATAAGTAATAATCTGTTTTATTAAACAACCTTTTTTTAATAAAGTTATATCTAGTTACAGAAAACATAGTTAGCAGCAGCAATAAAGTCACTAGGTGAAGTGTTTGTTAGACTAAGAGTCCAGTAAACATCTTCCCTGGCGCCCAAATCATTCTTCTCTCATATATTCCTGTTGTCAGTACTTACCCTTAGTTCGTTTTGGTTATTCTTATATTTCCTTAGTTAATATACATCTTTTCTATTCTTTACTGTTTTCTCAGGGCATGCAAATAGGCCTAACCCTACCTTGAGTATCAACTGGCCAGTCTCAAGCATACCCAGCTAGCCTAACTGCATTCAGTTTCAACTCTTATTTTAATTTAGTTTCAAACTTATCTTCACACTACTCTACAGATCTTATAACATCAGGGACATAGTCCCAAGGGATCTGCCTACTATATTTGTTACAGTAGCGCCCAAAGTGGAGAAATATAAATTTGTTACAGTGGCGTAGTCCAACGTGGAGCCCAGATTTTCAGTAAGATAGTATTCCTTAATTCATTTGTCTCTTTTTTTAAACTGTTTCTAGTTTGTTTGTCTATTTTTGCATATTTTATAGTTATTTAGATCCAGTGTTCTTTGCTACAGTATCTCAGAAATATTGAATAGTGTCTTATATTGCTGTGTTGGTGGTTTTGTTAACTTTAAATTAATAACTAATTGTAAACCTTCATTTAGTATAATATTTTTCATAATTATATTGGTTTGACATTTCTGGTTTGATCGGGTTAGTGATACCTGTACATTTGTTGAGAAATATTGAATAATTTATTGTATTACTATTTACATTGTTATTAGCCAATAGTGGTTTTGTTTAGGTGCGATCACACTATATAATATATTTTTTTTTTTGGTCAATTATTGCATACTATATATAAAAATAAGTTCAATTTACTTATTGTCATTTGATCCCTCAAACCAACTTTAAATTATTTTAAATATATTTATATTTAAAGGTATAGGTACACCTTTATTAATTACATTTGGTTAAACACATTGTTGATTTTGGTTTGTTGGTGATATTTTTTTTTTCTTCCTCTCTTTCATCATGTGTACCTTTAAGGCTGAGCATTTATTAGTTAAGGAAGTGGATTATGAGCTGAGGATAAGGGGAATTCCCTTTGAAGAGTCTACCAAGGTTGAGAAAAAACACCAATTATTGCGCGGTGCCTTGAAACAAGAGCAAGGAAATAGGAGCTTTCGACAAATTTCTTCTGTAGATATTCCTTTTCTGGAACAACAACAGGAGATAAACCAGACGTTGGAGGACCTGGCTCAGAGGATATCCGATTTTAGAGGGACTGTCCATGATAGCATGTATTCCAGGTTAATTTCTCGTCTTACTCATATCTCTGGTCGTGCACATTTACTATCTTGCTCAGATGAGGAGCAACAAATTTTCAAGCGCTCTATTTCCATTAGAATTCTTAGTTTAGAAGGTGAACTTGATTCTCGAGTAAATCCGGCAGCCACTTCCACTCCTATCTCTTCTGTTCATGCAGCTAATTCGTTTTCACACCCTAAACCAATTCAGGTACATAAGTGGGGAATTTTGTTTTCTGGTCAAGGTCATCATGATGAAGTCATTACCTTTTTGGAGAGAGTGGAATGTCTTCGTATTTCAAGAGGTGTGAGTGAGGATGATCTTTTTGCAGCTTCTGCTGAATTATTTACAGGTCCTGCGTTTACTTGGTTTATGAACAACCGTCATAGCTTTTCCACTTGGTCTGAGTTGGCTCAGAAATTAAAATCTGATTTTCTGCCTTATTCTTTCCAAGATGATCTCCTAGACGAAATCAAAAACCGTAAACAAAAGCCAAACGAACCTGTCACTATGTTTATTAACACCATTTTGGGCATGTGTAGTCGACTTGAGACTCCTCTATCCGACTTTGCCAAAATAAAGATCATTCTTAAGTGTCTGTTGCCTTTTTACCATCAGCAATTAGCTTTAATGGACATTCAGAGTATCGAGGATATCACGGAGAAGTGTAAACGTTTAGAGGAAACTCTATCTTGGTCTTCTTCTTCTGCAAGGACGTCTCGACCTACTTCTGGTCCTTCATTTAACTTAAGTTTCTCTAGAAATCGTTCTTGGCAACCCAAAACTCATACACAGAATGTGTCTGTGGTGAATTCGTCTTTGACTTGTTGGAATTGTCGTGAGCCTGGCCATGCATTTTATGAGTGCGTGACACCTCGTACACGTGTTTTCTGTCACGGTTGTGGTAGAGACAACACACTCAAACGTAACTGTTTTAAGTGTTCGGGAAACGAGCGGACAGAGGCTCGTCCCCTGAGCGTTCCTCAGTCTACAACCCCATCAGGGACTACAAACACAACAGTAAACGAAACCACAGGTCCAATACTCCCCAGCACTTCGAAATCACCCGCTCAAGAAAAGAAAAACACTCACCAACCAAAGCACAACAAACAAAATCCAAAGCAAGCAAAAAAGTAACTGTCAACCACTCTGCGGTTAACTCGAGCTGTTTGCTTGACCTTAGATTATCTCCACCAGTCGTAAGTCATAATTTTAGTAATGAACATAATCAGCACAGGGAAACAGTTCCATTTTCTACACCAGTTTGTAAATTTGTTGGCAATGATAATATGTCTAAGTTAGTACCATTTTATAATTTGGATGGCCAATATAATATTTTAGATTTTGATATTAATTCTTTATTAGTCAGAAAACATAATGATAACCGACCTTATCTTGAAATTAAGATATTAGGACATTCTTGTTTGGCTCTATTAGATAGTGGCTCTAACATTTCTTTAATAGGTTCCTATTCATTACAATTGTTAGAAAACACTAATATTAATATTATACCTATTTCTTCCCTGCAAGTCTCTACTGCAGATGGTACCATTCAGTCGATCACAGGTAAATTTGAAACTGAAATTTTAGTTGCAAATATTCGCAAAACTATTACCTTTTATATTATACCTTCCGTGCAAAATTCTATAATTCTTGGCATGGATTTTTTAAATGCATTTAATAGCACATTAAATTGTTCGGACTTTTCGTTCTCTATTTCTTCCTTTAATTTATCAACTGTAAGTGTTATTCGTGAATTTTCTAGTTTGTCTGGAATGGAACAAAAACAGTTAGAGGATATTATCTCTAAATTTTCATCTATTTCGTCTAAAGATAAATTAGGCCGTACACATTTAATGTCTCATACTATTGAAGTGAAAACTTCAACTCCTTTCAGACAGTATCAATATCCCATACCTCAAGCATGGCAAGCAGATTTAGGTAAAGAAATCGATTCAATGCTCTCCTTAAACATTATCGAACCTTCTACCTCTTCATATTGTAGTCCTCTGTGGCTTACAAAGAAGAAGGATGGATCATTCAGAATTTGTTTTGATGGTCGTAAATTAAACAGTATCACATCGAATAGGGACGCTTATCCTATCCCTCGAATAGATGTTATATTAAGCAAACTCCAGAATGCGAAATACATCTCTTCCATTGACTTATCCAAGGCCTTCTTACAAATTCCTTTGAGTGAAGAGAGTAAGAAATATACTGCTTTCGCTGTTAGTGGTAAAGGATTATTTCAATTTGTCACGATGCCTTTTGGTCTAGTTTCAGCTCCTCAGACGATGTGTCGTTTAATGGACTTAGTTATTGGTCCACAACTTGAACCATTTGTATTTTATTATTTAGATGATATTTTAGTTGTTACTCCTGATTTTACTTCGCATATTGAAATATTAGAAAAGTTATTTTCACGCCTTAAAGAGGCTAATCTCACTGTCAACTTGGATAAATGTAATTTTTGTCGTCCTAATCTCAAATTCCTGGGATATGTTGTTGATAGTCAAGGTTTGAGGACAGATCCTGACAAGGTAACCGCTATCAAGGACTTCCCCATACCTAAAACAACTACTCAGTTACGTAGGATCTTGGGTATGTGTGGGTACTATCGAAGGTTTGTACGTTCTTATTCCACTTTATTATCACCTCTTACTGACCTCCTTAAGAATAGGAAAAAGGGTCAGACTATTACCTGGAATCCTGAGGCTGATGATGCTTTTCATCGTATTAAAGAAGCTCTTACCAGTGCTCCTGTCATGACTTCTCCTGATTTCAGTGAACACTTTTACCTCATGACAGATTGTTCTAATACTGCTTCAGGTGGTGTCCTCTTTCAGATGAAAGATGGTTCTGAGCACCCCATAGCGTACACTAGTAAGAAGCTCAATAAGGCCCAGAAAAATTACTCCACTACTGAACGGGAACTCCTTGCTATAATTCATGGCTTGGAGGCCTTCAGGTATTATTTAGAAGGTCGTAAGTGTACTTTGATCACTGACCATAGTTCGTTGTTGTGGATGCATTCTATGCGTAACCCGTCCCAACGGTTGTCCCGCTGGATTTGTAAGTTATCAGCGTTTGACTATAACATTGTCCACCGTAAGGCAAATGGTGTTGTAGTAGCTGATGCTTTGTCTCGAACATTTGATGTCAATCTTCTTGACGTATCCACTTTAGTTCCGGATGCGTGGTACCATAAAATGTTGGAGAATGTTACTCAGAATCCTGGTCAGTACCCTGATTTTAAAGTGGAACATAATATCCTTTATAAACATGTTGTTAGTCCAATTGAAGCCTTGACTAATATGTCGGATTGGAAAATTGTCGTCCCAACCGCAAATAGGGATGAAATTCTTCGTACTTTTCATGATAATGTGACATCTGGTCACTTTGGTTCCTTTAAAACATTTAGTAGGATAGCGGAGCTATATTATTGGCCTGGTATGCGCAACTGTATTAAGAAATATATTTCTAGATGCAAAGTTTGCGCTACATGCAAGCCAAGTAATAAGCCACAAGCTGGATTAATGGGTTCTTTTAGGAACATTGACTTCCCATGGCAGATGGTATCTATGGATTTGATTGGACCATACCCTCGTAGTTATAAGGGTAATACCTATTGTTTGGTGGTCGTGGATTACTTCACTAAATTTCCATTAGTTTTTCCTCTTCGTAATGCCACAGTTCCTGCCATTGTGAAATATTTGGAGGAGCAAGTCTTTTTGTTATTTGGTGTTCCCCAAATTGTCTCTTGTGACAATGGTCCTCAATTTGTAGCTAAGGCTTTTAAAGACCTTCTAACTAAATACAAAGTTCAGAAGATCTTTTATAACGCTGCGTACCATCCGCAAGCTAATCATAGTGAGCGTGTAAACCGCAGTATTGTTACAGCCCTAAGATCATATACATACCAAGACCACAGAGCTTGGGATCAATATATTCACTCCATAGCTCAAGCCATAAGAACTTCTGTCCATGAAGTTACGCAGTGTTCCCCAGCTTATTTAAATTTTGGTCGAAATGTTGCCTTATCTGGTGATTATTTTGGTTTAGTTTCAGGAAATTCCACAAATCTACCTCAAATATCAGATAAACTTCATCGTTTAGATGATATACAGACTCTACCTCCAATATTTGCAGACATCAGGAAGAAATTAAAAACTTCTTACCTTAAGTCACAGGGTCAGTATAACTTGAGGAAAAGAGATTTGCGATTCTTTGTTGGTGATCGGGTATTAAAACGTAATTTTGTTAAGTCTAGTAAAGGTGATGCTGTTTCTGCCAAATTTTGTCAAAAATACGTCCCATGTATTGTCAGTAAAGTAATATCTCCTTTAATATATGAATTGAAAGATAGTTTGTCCAACAAACGTCTTGGTCGATTTCATATAAAGGACTTATTACCAGATAACACTGTCAATGACTTAGACTCTTCATCGTCAGAAGAAGATTAACCTGACAGGATTGATTAGGTTAATTCCTCTTTCTAAATTTTGGTAATACTTGATTTTTTAATGAATAGGTAAATGATTGGATTTTAATTTTAGTCACCAGATAGACAATATGGTTTATCTATTATATAATAGTTTTAGCTTCCCATACTAAATTTAGCTTTGTTATAATATTGAAGTAGGTACAGCAAATTTTTTTTGGTAAATTAAACTGGTGTAGAACTGTCAACTCTTCGTACCTTATTATGTTTATATGTGTCATTGCTGTATATTGGTATACATAAATACATGTATATGTTTAGATTTTGTTTATTTGATCCTGAGGTTGTTTTTGGTAGTTCCTACAGGAAAATTATTAAAATACTTAGTAATATTCTTTGATACATTAGTTAGCATTTGGTCTAAAGAAGTTATCGCGTCATTTGTTTTAGATAATACAATTTTAGTATACAGTGTGATTCCTAAGTTAGACTTCATTCGTTAAAAATTCAATGAAGTTAGTTGCGATAAAAGTTACGCCGAATTATTATGTAACCTTTTGTTATTTTTTTTTGTATCTAACATTTCTTATGAAATTGGTTTGCCTCGCATGGCTATGCAAATACGTGGGTTCGAAACTTGTGTTACTATCAATAGTGCGCACCTGATAGGAAGCAGATTTCAGGGCTCACAATTGCCTGGTTATATCTATCAGACCTTAATCAATTTAAATGCTGAATCTCTATGATAGAATGTTTAATCATCATCATCATTATTGAAGGATGTACTAAACATTCTAGTATTACAATTCAGAAGTATTATTCTGTTGAAACATAGTCTTAATTTTAATCTCACTTCTATTATACATATATTGTCTACCCTTTGTAGCTTTATTATCTAGTTGTGCTGATACAAATGGTAACCTCTTAGATCTCAGCCTTATTAGAATATATCTTTTGTATTCAACAATTGAATATTGTGTTTAGCATCAGCTTTCCTGGGAACTCATTTTGTTTTTATATGTAATTAGGAGTCAGGATCAATGTTCTGTTATATAGATACAAGTAACTAGTGAACATACCCTAATCTGCAGTTTCTTAAGAAATTGACTTCCTTGTTCTCTAGTACTTCTTTGATTGAATATTTATAAGAGTTATCTATTTATGATGTCTTGAGGTATTGTATTAGCGATGATTTAGTGATATTTGGTTGGCTTTTTCTGGCTATTCTTATAAATCTGTTGTAGCTACAGCTATAGTTAGAGAATTCCAGAATTAATTAACTCCATTTCGTTATGTCCGTTCTTTAATTTGGTACACTTTCTTCCTGTTGTATTACTCTTATATGTGAAACTCAACTGTTCATCTATTAGTTCATATATTACTAATATTTGTGTTGGAATACCTTACTCCAATAAGTTTGTCATTCTTGTGTAGATCTTATCTTGAATCTGATGCATAACAGATGATGAGCTTAATTTGGGTTGTAATCCATCGTAGGTTGTGGAACTTGATAGGGATACAATGTGGTCTGGAATTTGGTAACCTTCAATGACACGAAAGGGAGTCCTAGGAAGATGATTTGGGATTCTTCCGGATTTTCGGCCTAGTCAGGTTGAGTCGTTAGTAGATTCTTGATTATGTTGTATACTGACTAAGTATCCCTTATTATACCTATCTACTCATGACTGGAATCAGATCAATTCACATATGCTGCAGACACTTAGTCTGTTATTTCGTTCCAATGGTTCAGTTTCATGGTACCAAATATTTAGCATCTATAGAGTATAATGATTATTAGGTTGTGGTGATGACCCATGAATTTGCCTGATTGTTTCACATTGGATATGCCAATATAAATCTGTTGTCCATTGTCGGATCAATTTAGGATAAAATGCATGCTACGATCATTTTTCCTCAGTAACTCTTATATCTAGTGTGGTTTTATATTACGGTCCATATTTTGGTTTATTGCGAATTGGTTACGAAATCTACTGATTGCTTCACCTTGGATATGCTCTAAAATAAATCTGATGTCCATGGATGGATCAATTTTGTATCGTTCATCCCATTCGTCAATTATTTTGAAGATTTGTATTTTTATTAGTTATTTAGTATAAGGTTTTAATAAACATACTATAACTTGTGGGCATGAGTGCTTGTGTCATATTTAGTATATTGTATATTAGAACTACCCCTCTTGCATGACTCATAATCTGTGGTTAAGTATAATCGGTCGAGTTAAATGCAAATGTGTGGAAGTTATTTGGTATATTCGGTTATATATTAGCAAGTTTTGTATTCATGTATATGATTGGTATAGTGTTCTTGTTGACAATAATTTGGGGTTTATTTAAATCTACTTAATCAACTTGAACAATTTTGGTTTTTAGAATGTCAGTCACGGATGGAAGATTCTGTGCATTTCATATGTTAGCTAGTGTGGTGTCCTGGACACGCTATATTATTGGCTATTTTGTTCACGTCTGTGATGGATCCCACAGTATATGATTGGTCTTGAATATCTATAGTTACACAGAGAAAAAAAAAATTGTTCTTAGGTCAATTTTTTTTTTCTCCAAGTAAAGGGGGAATGTAACGATAAGATTACTTTATCGTTACTGAGAAATTTAAAATAACTTAATTCTGCCTGTAAGGTATGCAACCAACTATACATGTAATCGTATTATCAATTGTTTATCAATTGGTCAAACTGCTTACCTGTCGCTTCCGCTTAGCTTGGAACTGACGGAAGCCGACGATTTTAAAAGTGTAAGACTCACTTGATATCGAACCATTGACCGAGGCAGAGAACGATTGGTTGATACTCCAGCGACCAACGCACGTGGCTCAAGTTATCAGAAAAGAAATTTTAAGTTATTCAGAGGTGATATTAAGTTAAAGAAGGCGTTTTTTTTATATTAGAAGTTTTGGAAAAAGAAGATTTTGGCTCAATTGTTGAAATATTGTTGCGTTGGGTGAGTTTCATTTTAATTAAAGTACATCATTTTTTTTTAACCATTATTAGTTTCATATTAAAATCATTTATTCAATAATTTTACCTTAATTATATTAGTCAAATCACGTTCAGAATTCTTTCTGTTAGAAATTCTCCTAAGTACACGTTCTCATCAATATCCAAGCAATTCGGTAATGTAAGGAGATCCTTCATTACTATTTGCCTATAATATATTCGTGATAAGTTAAATTTTAGTTCTTCAGTGAAATATTCATAGTAAATTCCCAACATTTTTTTAAATACATAGTTTTCGATTAATTTTCCAAGGTCACAAAAAGTGTACGAAACCTTCACTAATTATCATCTTCTGACTAGTTTTTCTTGTCCTAACCGCCTTTCATTTCGTGACATTCGACGCAGAACGTGGCAGTTATGTGTTAGTCAAGATGTCGCTTGACATAAAATGTGACATTCTACATAGGACATATTTAGTAGTAATATGAATCCCATCGAGTACATACATAGAGTAATAGAATTTCAAAGAAAACTTGATTGGTTAAAGAAAGACATTAAATCATATGAGGATTTTAAACATATTACAAGACAATTAGATAGCCTGCATTTTGACAACAACAACAAAACGTGGAAACCCAAAGAGTTGAATCTACAGCAACAGCAGCAGCAGCAAGACACCTGGGCCTGTAGAAAACTACCACCAGCTACATATCCATTAAGACGTATTCAACCAATACCATGTTTGTCAGCAACAACAACACCACGGGTGTCAGCAGCAACAACAACAACACCAGCGAGTATATGAAAAGTGAAATAGATAATGTCTTTACAATGTCCTGTGTAATATTAGCATCTGTATTTATCTTAATTTTAAAAATTATTTTTGAAATTGTAAGAAGAAAATTTGAATCTTCATGTAATATAAGACTCAATCAATAAAGATGTTTTAAATAAAAAACGTTTAATTTCTAATATATTTATTTATACATATACAAAAATTACAATGGTATTATGTTATTGGCAAACCAGTGACGTAGACGATCCACATTTCTTTCGGTACATGAAAATAATCCAGCGGCATGACCTGGGTTTGCAGTAGGGCCAACGTTTCCAGTAGCACGAGGCGTACCATCAAACTTGCAAACATCAATAATAATGGGAAAAACTCCAAAAACGTGACGTTTCTTATCCAAATATTCTGCTTTTTGTTCTCCTCGAACGTAGATGTAATCTGCTGCATACAACAACTTGGTTTCTAGTATTTCATTGATTTTGGACAATTCTACTTGCCCATCAGAGTATCGAATTCCAAGCAGTTTTTTCTCCACGTATGAGGCAGTCTTCCTATCCCCATTACTTAGCGCATTAAATGGTTTCTGAGGCAAAAAGATGTAATGACTTCGTTTAAAACCTATTTCAATGGTAAGTTCTTTGGGAACAAACCATCCGTCCACATCGAATCCCTGAATGTCTACGAATGCTACTCTCATGATGACTGCTCGTGTACTACTGGCAATTTATGCATCTAATTTAGACTTTTTACAATTTCGGTGAGAGGGAAGTACTCCATTACACAATCATGAATTATAATGCAATAAGCCTTGGTATTTTCGGGAAAACCATTATTCGCTTCAATATCGAGTTTTACGTCAACAGTGGATGCTTTCATGCTTTCTTCTTGTTTCGAACAATCGATGACAAACAATGCGTGATTCTTGAAAGCTGAGAAATCGAGTAGAGGTCGCTTTTGTTGGGAATGTATGTAGCTAGGATAAAATTCGGTATAGTTGAAATAGGCCTCATTGTAGTCAGTTTTGCTAAAATCCAACTGCATTCTCTCGTTTGGCCAATATTCTCCATTTAAAGATAATCTGATACTTTGAATATCGACATTGTCAAATAAGGTGGGATCAGCTGAATTCTTGTCACGTTTGTTGGTTTGAAAGAAAACAATGACATAACGGGGTCTTTCCACTGCATTGCTAGTTTTTACAGCCCAAACTTCACGTCTAGCGCCTTTGGTAAGTGCTGGTAATTCATGCAATTCCCACTTTCTAAGCGGAATAACTATAGGTTGATCTTGTTGAATGGATTTCATAAGTTCCAATTTAATATCATCATTGGGAAATATGTGCTTGACTCTGAGCTAAATATTGGTAATGTTAATCATAACAGTTGTAACTTGGCCTTGAGTTTTTTCTTTGACAATTATGCAATCGTTGTCGTTTCGAGCTCGAACTAGTCTTATTGTTTGACGACCATACGTAATCAAAGGATAATCATTGAAAATGTTGAACACATGCTTAAGAGGCATCTGTATGTTGAATGAATGATCAGCAGCGTGTAGAATTGGATCCCTAGGGTAATTCCAGCCTGCCATTGCCATATGACCGGAATCTTCTTGAGTATAACATGTCATAGCACGTACAGCGCTTACGATACCAGGATCCCGCACTGTTTCCATCTCCCTTGCGCTTTCGCTGTACGTACACGAATCGAAAAGAAAAGCACCAACATTATTTGCTAGTTTACCGTCACCAGTTCCGTTAATTGCGAGCGATCCTTTAATGCATAACAAGGTTTCGCTCATTGCAAAGAACGAGTCGACTTGATTGATGCTAAATTCTACAATGTCATTGCAATTGAATGATTTGATGAATGGTGCATATGTTCGGTATTCGGCTTTTCGAATCGACTCGTCAAACATCGGCTTACGATAAATATCAAATATTGGAGGCATTATGCTGTTTGAACGTGATCGTTTTCCATACATAGTTGTCATGTTTTCAGTTTAAAACCAAGTGATTGCAAAAATAATTTGTTTGCAAACGTAAGATGTTGCCGCTTAGATGAAGACGTAAGATGTTGCCGCTTAGACGGTTGCTCAACTAATGGTGTACTATGAGCAGTAGATTGCCTTATTAATAATCCCATTTCCCTCTTGATCTAAGTTCCAGCACCAATGTGCTCTGTTCTCCTCTAAAGTTTACAGGTCGTCCTTCTTGATCGACAGCCAACACTGTGATATTGGTAATTTCTCGTTGCGGTACAACAGGTAAATACAACAAATTGTGTGGAGTTTCGTCAATTGCGTACCCAGGATTTGATTGCATGACAAATTCGTAGATCGTGTGAGCAGGTCTGTTACCATCGAAGGCTCCGGTACTAATGTTGCATTCAAAGCGTATGCTAGATACTTTAATAATCCTAACAGGTCGATCTGAAGAATGCGTCTGTCCTGGATTTAGTATTGCAGGAGAAAATCCCAATACTGTACCAAGACTGTCAGGTTGCTTAAACGAAATCTTATATTTGCTGAAAATTTGACACTGCAACGTGTTATGGTTAGGTTTTAGACTAAATATCGTTTCGGGTTTAAGCACATTATCAGCACCCAATTTCTGTTGTATGTATTCTTCAATATCGGCAATTTCATAACATCCATCGGGGATATCAAATTGTTGCAATTTGTTTTTGTCATTGTAGTAATAAAACTTGGTATTTTCAATGTTTGGTATACTGTTGTAGGAATGGAAAAATCGAAGAGCTATCTCATAATCTTTGTTCGGATCCAACACGATCGGTGTGGGAGGTTGAAATGAGAATATGTAATTGGTGCTGTCTACTCTCAACAACTGCGACATGATGACTGACTCACGTCAATGTATTAATAGGTTATTATATTAGAAAAACAAAAATATTTACTTTAATAGTTTTATTTGTTCCAAAGCAAGTTTACAAAAATAACATGAAGCTTGAGAATCAGGTGGGCCATCCCAGTGAGTCCTCCAATCCGGTCTGTTATAATGTACGAAGCAGGGAAGTAGTATCTTTAGGTTAAATTCTCCTCGATATTCTTCAGGCAATTTATGCCATATTTTTAACAATTCGTAAGGTCGTACAGTTCATATAATCTAGCCGTATGTATTTTAGTTCTTCTTTACTGAATTCTGTAAAACATTTTTTGTAAAACATATGGTCCATAAGCAGTTCTGTACTTTTAGTAGGCTCCATTATATAAAAACTTTAAGCATAAATGTCCACAAATAATTTGATTGTATGTTTGATACTGATGGTTATTATAGGAAATGTTGGCACGTGCACCACCCAGATACTTAACAAGTTCTTTGGTCGGCTTCAAATTACCAAATGAATCGAAATACTCTACGTTGTTGTTTATCTTTCTGTATGCTACCCAATGTGTTCCGTTATGTGTGGACACATCCAAGTTTACTATTGCACATTCTCGTTGTCGAGGACCGTCTCTAGGCAGAGCGTCATTCATGAAAACACCTCGAAAATGTGGTATTTTAAGGATCTTCGCATAATGTGCAATCTCCACATCATATAGCGGACGATTGGGTAGCTTTATTGGAAGTTTTTTTTTTCAAATATAAGCCGAATCCACCTCTCGGTTTCTTACGTAGGTACAGACCCGAACCGATGTGTTCCATTGCCCTGTTATGGCGAATATCCTCCTCCAATTTCTTTTGAGCATTCTTAGCGTCGACTACTGTCTTCGCCACCCCAGCTGCACCCCCCGCTAAAGCCCACAAAGCGGAAAGGCCCGCAAATAGAGGTATGAGGGGTAGAAAACCTCCGGATTTTAGTGGTAGCACTCGTGGAACATCAACTTCTTTACGACCACCAAGTCTTTTGATTATGGATTTTGCTATTCGTACAGCCGTCAAAGCAGTATCTGTTAACGATGCTCCTCTTTTCATGGACTTTGCAATTTTTGAGACAACATCTCGATTGAAAGAGTAACGTCCCCGTCTTCCACGACGAGAGCATCCCATCCCCAACTTTCTTTTCGTTTTCATTCCGCCAGTTACAATTAAAGCAGCACTTTTTTCACCAATGCTAGCGTCTTTCGACTTGAAGCGCTCCCAAGCTCTATCTTCCAATTCTTTATCGGCCTTGTGACGTTCTTCGAGAGATGAATGCTGCGAATAAGCGATATCGTGTCGTTTGCAAGCTGCGTCTAATGGATTAATTCCTGGATCTCCACGTGCAAGACGTTTTTTAGTTTTGTTCCAGGTCCACAATACTGATAACCAGGAATATGTAGTTCAACTGGAAGTTTATTAATTAGAGAGTTCACGAGACCTCCTCCTTCAACGACCAACATTGGACTGATACCATGCAAGTGGTGATATCTATAATATATATTACCGTACTTATGTACTACACTTGTCACATGATGAAGGTCGTTCAGCAAGAGCAGACGCTACCAATTGATAATTTGGACATTGCCCAGAAAACAACCAACAGTAAACATGGTAAATTACTACCGAATTCATTCAGAGCGATTATTTGCGGTCCAAGTGGGTGCGGCAAAACGAATGTTATGCTATCTCTTCTATTTAATCCGAATGGCGTCAAGTTTAAAAATGTCTATGTTTATTCGAAATCCCTCTTTCAACCGAAATACCAACTACTGCAAGATATAATAGCGCAAGTTAAAGGTGTAGGATATTACCCATTTAAAGACAACGAAGAAATTATTAGTCCCAGCGAAGCTAAACCTCACTCTGTGTTTTTATTTGACGATGTTGCATGCGATGGTCAGCAAAAGATTCGCGAGTATTATTCCATGGGTAGGCATAAAGATATCGACGCCGCTTATTTATGCCAAACATATTCAAAAATACCGAAGCAGTTAATTAGAGACAACTGTAGAAATGTTTCAAAATCTCCTGGACCTCGTAAATACGCATGCCCGAAAAAATAAATGGATCCTAAAAACATGCACCATTTTAATTTCATAGGAAATTGGTCGACAGGGTAGGATTTGCACGTGCGAATGATGTCGAGTGTTCCCAATAAACATGACATAGGTATTATGTTTCTCTAATCTTAAACATTCAGTTACAGTTAGTCATCGCATTTTTATTTAATCTCACATTGAAAGATGTAATAAAAATTTACGACTTCCCGTCTTCAGAATTGCTGTGTAAAAATGTAAAATATTTACATTGCACTAATTTGGCTTGTAAATAAACCTTTTAAGAACTGAAAAAAATCTACAGGACAAATAAATAAATAACAAATTAATGTATGATAGAAAAATAATAGGATTTTGGTTTTAAATTCAGCAAAATATGTTTATACAAGAGGAAAACCTCGAATTGATTGGAAAAAATATTCGCATGAGATTTTTTGCATAATCACTTAAATAAAAGATCGCAGAATAATGTTCAAGAGGTCACCCATACAAAAACTGGTCCTAATTTATTAAACAGTTTTGTATAAATCCATTTTTAGGTTGGGATAAGGGCCTCAAACAACTAAAAACAATGTTTTAAACCAAATAGGCCAAACAAAAGTATAAGAAACTGATAGAACAAGATTTGGTGAATTCAAAAATAATTGTGTGTTTTTGGTCCTTAAAAATCGTCACTTTCGTTTTTTTTCAATTTTAAATTGTATAAGTTGAAAACGATCAACTTTAGAGAAAAATTACAATAAACCTTTTTTATTCAGAATGATACAGAAGAGCGAAAATAAATTTGTGCGGGCAGATGAAATTGATTTATAGAATTTGTTTAAAAACAATTATTGTTTAAATAAATTAGAACCACTTCTGCTGGTATTATGTTTTAAGACGAAATAAGTTAAATACAAAGTTATCAATTAATTAAATTGTCTGTGTATTTAAATTAAATGTACACTACCTTTAATAATGAATGTTCTATCGTTCTTCTTCTTTCTCCAGCACGCTGGACAGAACTGTGGAATTTCATTCTTGCACTTGGATGGACGGTGATAAACTATTTACTTTTATGGGGTTATATGACACTCTCTAGATGGTACTGATATTATATACTCAATGTGACTGTGCAACCGGAATAGTCTCTAAGTATTTAAGAATATTAATGCGGCATCTACATGAAGACGGTATATTAGGTTACGCACGATAAGACACACACATACACGTTAATTTAAACGAAATAAGAAATGAAATAATTAATAAAATGTTAAAAGAACTAAAAAATATAAATGGAGGGACGAAATACCTAGCTTGTCACCTTGACTAGTTGGTATTTATAGGTCGTTGTTGTAGCCGTAGTTGTCGTCACTATCAGACAGTTCTGTTTCAGATGATTCGCTATCGTCATTTAAATTTATAATGATTTCATGCGCTTCATCCAGGATGTATTCTCGGCTGAAATACTCTTCTTCTACTTTATCAACATGCCTGCATTTGCCCATATTTCTGGCGTGATTTCATTTAGCCTGATTTTTGCTAGTTCTAAAACATCTGCTAATTTAAAAGTCGTGTTTCTTGCTGCAACTTCATTTTTTAAAATGGCCCATATCTTTTCAATTGGGTTAAGTTCCGGATGATATGGTGGTAAACGTAAAACCGAGTGGCCGTGCTGTGCTAACAATTGGTCTACAGCATATACTGGATTTTTAGGTTTTGCAATGAGTACCTTACTGTAGAGCTCTGGTTTTGTTTCGCTTTCATCGAAAAATATGTTTCTTTCTGTCAACCATTTTTTCATGATGTCTTTTTTCGAAGCCGATGTAGGACATTTTTCAAGAGTCACATTATGATATGAGGCGTTGTCTATTACCAAAACTGAATTGGAAGGTAAATTGGGAAGAAGTTTGTCTTTCAACCACTTCATATAATTCTGGTGATTCATGTCATCATGATAATCACCAGTTTTTTGTCCGGATTTGAAAATGAGAGCAGCATTTTCGACAAATCCATTTTTACCACCACAATGTAAGATGATCAGTCGTTGCCCTTTAGATACCGGAGATTTTATGCACTTGTTTCGTCCATCATCCCAACCTTTTGGAACTGTGTGGGAACTATGTATATAAGTTTCATCACTATATACAATATTTCTATCTACAAAAATATTGAGAATTACTTTAAAATTAGTTATAATATAAATAAAAATATCTTACTTTCAGATTTATACTTTTTGAGTTTTCTTAAAAATTCTGTTCGTTTGGCTCTTATGTCAGTTTTTTCGATTAAAAGTTTCCTATTGTCTTCCACTGTTCTCCACCTAAATCCTAATTTCTTCACAATTTTTCTGAAGGAAGATAGTTTACCAGTTACAATTTCTTCGTTTCTAACAGATTCGTAAACAGCTTTCATGGTAGGTCTTCTTTTGTGGATAGTAGCAAACGTGTAAATGGTATTTCTTATAACGTGTTCCTCAAATGGATTGACTGATGACTTGGGATTGGGCTTGCAAATACTTGTTCTGGGTGATAAAAATTGTGAAGTTGCTGGTTTGTTTTTACCTTCCTTAATTATCCTCTTCACTGTACTTTCTGAGGTACCAGTTGCTTGAGCAACTCGCTCTATTAGCAACTCAAAGGAGTTGTGCAATATCCCAAATCTTTTTCCCGTTTCATAAATAAATAAACGTTAAAAATAATTGGTCTCCCTTGTCCATGGACCACTTTTCCATTGTTACTTTTCCTGTAAAACCGCTAGGTTTTAGATAATAGATAAAATGTTAAATATTAGTTATGTTTGAGAAAAACATTTACAAAAAAATGAATTGAAAAGAAAAGTACTTTAAAAGTGTGTAAAGCATTTAATTTCTAGCTGAGCCCCTTTGGCTTTATACACTCTAGGAACTAAATGCTTTACACACTCTAAAAGAACTTTTCATTTTAATTTATTAATTTATCATAAGCGTTTACAAAACACATTAATTTTTTGCAAGAAATATTAAAATAAACAATAAAGTTATCAGATTTTACACACTTTTAAAAGTGAATTTTTTGAATTCATTAATTTGTCGTAAGTGTACAAAACATATAAGTTATTTTCAAAAAAATATTAAAATAAACATAATTTAACTTACATTTTTAGGATCTCACTGTAAAATGTTAAAAACGACTTAAAACGCACTGAATATAAATAACACCTCACTATAAAATATTAAAAACGATTTTTCCCAAAAAAATTAAAATATTAAAGCTATTTCACTAACGCAAAAAACTAGTTCGTCTCTGTCTCGCTACGACAACGCACTGAACAGAACTGCATGTTTTTGGAAATGCCTGATATTATTGTTTCGTCCGTAAATCGACGTCACTAAATGATGACGTCAGGTCCACGACATTATGAATTATCTCTAACATGATTGTACTATTCAAGCAAGATGAGATAAATTTAAAGCATGTATTTGACGAGCATGTTTCACCAGACATGTCATTTGATGAATTTAAAAAAAATTGTTCTGAATGTTGGTGTGATAGGTATGGTACTCTGGTAATTATAAAAGATTTTGCTCTCAATAATGGCCGATATCGCAAAGGATTTGATAAATATATAAAATTGTAAGATAATTGGTTAGTTGTCAACACAATGTCAGATGATACGGTTGCCATTGCGCTTCGCAAGAAGAAAGTCGCCGAATTGGCTAGATCAATTCGCAAAAAATATTTGGCATTAAAATTAGGTCGAACAGAACAAGATGAGTCCCTAAATAAACTGTTTAAACCACTCTCGAAACCTCTCAAAGATATTGCACAATCATCAAAAACGTTACATCATACTATCACTAACAAGTTTGAACAAGTTAAAAAAGAAGAAGTGAAAAAGGAGGAGGAGGAGGAGGAGGAGAATGGTGATGATGATGATGTATTTCTTGATGCACCTGATCTAGCAATACCTGATGAAAACATTATTCAAGAACCAATCGAGATTCCGATGGATGCCACAGACGAATATATCGATCAATATCCTCCAATAAGTCACAAGTACATAAAAGAATATTTAATAAAAGACGATAAAATTGATAAAAACTATGGTCCATTTTACGATTCTATTAGTGGTTGGATAATGGGAAAACGTCGAATAAACTTTGACAAACGCAATGGAGACATAATAATAATTCGAGAACGTGATTTAGAAGAACGTAGGTTAGGTGGTACGCCAGGTCTATATCAACTTTTATTTTATGCCAACCCTGAACAGTATAATGATGAGGATTTACAAAAGTATAAAACTGTTGAAAAACACAGAGATTCATCTGGATACCTTAGGACGTCTTAAAGGTTCTAGTGGAGAAAAATACCATTCTATTATTAAACCTCTATTCAAACCATCTGATGCAGCAATGAAAAAGCATGCAATTCAAAGCGATCCAAAAAAGAACTCGAACACAGAACGAAAACAACAACAACAACACGATCATCTTCATCTACGGCCAAAGGAACGGGATTGGATGACTCTCGTTTAACATACAACACTGCCCCCATGGAGTATATTTATTGGGATGATCCAAATGAGTTAGTTGAATGTCTTAAACTATTGGTGGCTTCGAAAGACGCCGGCAACACATCTCTCGACAACGAAATCGTAGCAATCATCAATGAACTAAAAGAAGCTAATATAATAGAGTAACTGGGAATGTCAGTATCATTTTCAAATTCGGACAAATTCGGTCATCACTCTCGTAACAGTAGTATTAATGCTCAAAAGGTGGCACGAGTTACATTTCCACATACGTCTGACGGAAATATTAATGCCGAAAATGTGAAAATTTGCAATGTCAAGGATCCATCAGACAATGACGATGCTGCAACGAAAAAATACGTTGATAAACAAATCAATGAGTTGCGTAACCTGCACTATCCATTAATTCAAACACATGGTGTGATATTGCAGCAAAAAACTAATGACATACAGGATTTAGCAATCGGACTAAACGATGTGAGAAAGGAGCTTCATAAAACTACAGTTTCACTTCTCGAGCAAAAATTGCAGCAAAAAACTAATGACATACAGGATTTAGCAATCGGACTAAACGATGTGAGAAAGGAGCTTCATAAAACTACAGTTCCACTGCTCGAGCAAAAGTTACAAAAAATAATCAAAGATGGCCAGAATACACTAAAAAATGATGCGAAGAACAGTATAAATATGTTGAAAAAAATAATCCAAGATGATTTGAATACACTGAAAAAGGATATGGAGAACAATCTAAAATCTGCTGCAGAAACAGTTGCAAAGCATACGATGTACGATATAAAGATGGAACAGAGGATAAAACAAGTGGAACAATCATTAAAAAGCATAGTAGATAGCGTTCATTCATGGGATATAGACAAACGTCTTAAGGCAGTGGAAGGTGCGATGAAAAAATAATGTCTAAAGAAAAGAAAGAGGTGGTGAACGAATTGCATAAACCAGCACGAAAAAACTATCCTCGTCGTCGAACAATAATCAAAGGAATCGATGACTTGTGGCAAATGGATTTGGCTGAAATGCGTCCTTATGCACATCAAAATAAAAATTACAAACTAATACTAGTTGTAATTGATTGTTTTTCAAAATTTGTGTGGACACGTCCTCTAAAAACGAAGACTGGTGAGGAAATTACTCGGGCATTTTCGGATATTCTCGCTCATACTCGACGAGTCCCAAAAAACTTACAATCTGATCAGGGAACCGAATTTTACAACAGAAAATTTCAAAATTTAATGAAAAAACATGAAATTAATCATTACAGCACCTACACGATCAAAAAAGCTGCTATTTGCGAAAGAGTTATTAGAACGTTGAAAGCAAAGTTGTACAAGTATTTCAGTTTACATGGATCGTACAAATGGTTAGATGCTCTACCCATAATCACCGAGGAATACAACAACACAAAACACAGTAAAACAGGATACAAACCGTCTCAGGTTAACAAATCCAACGAAAAAGCCATTTTAAACAAAAGTTATACTCATTTAAAGATTGCCGGTCCACGAAAGTTTAAAGTTGGCGACATTGTACGTGTATCAAAGGCAAAACATTTCTTCGAAAAGGCATACACGCCCAATTGGACTACTGAATTATTTAAAATTGTACAAGTTAAGATAACAAATCCTATAACGTATTTGCGCGAAGACATGCAAGGTGCGCCGATTAGTGGCAGTTTTTACGAAGAAGAATTGCAGAAAACATCAAGCCCTGACATATACCTGGTCGAAAAAGTACTCAGACGAAAAGGCAATAAGATGTATGTGAAATGGTTAGGAATGGATAGCAAACACAACAGCTGGATAAATAAATCGAATATAGTTTGAGGATCTATATTTCGATTCGCCGCGTAGACATACACTTTTCTAAAAAAGGCTTACAATTAACCACAAGGAGTGGGGAATGACAAAAGTATAAATTTAAGACAAACTACGATGTTCAGTTTACACCCATTTCGTCAACGGTATTCAAAACAAGAAGATGATGAGCTCTCAAGATAGTGGTTATGACAGTCAACCTGTTAATTTCGATGATGATAGCAGTGAATTTAGTATAGAATTTGACTACGATGAAGATGGTCAACCGCCTAGTCCTGGCGCCGAATTAGATCGAGTATTGGCAAAATTTGAAGCAGCAGCCAAAAATGAAGTATATTGTTTATTGGAAACTACATATCCAATGAGCTCTCTCCATATAAAAATTGGTCTATCTCCAGCTCGAGATTTCTCACCATCCATCATTCTGTGTCAACAAGGTAATTTTAAAAGAATCAGTTTAAGCACATTCGAGTGGGAAGCCATAATTGAGTGGTTTAAAGAAAAAATGAGTGATTTTTTCCAAGCAGATCTACCGACTTATGCGGATGAGTATGATCCCATCGAATTTATGTGTGGTGATTTTTGCAAACTAAGACAATTGGTGATGGAAAATGTAAAGTTGCTGACAATCGAGAAATTTGGGGTCGCATATTATTTGTGGGAAGATGAAGTCAACCAAATTATAGAAGCAGACCAGAGCATGATGTCGCATAGAGTGGTGCTGTTAAAGAGTTTACAATTTCACGAATACTATATAAACATTTCAACTTTCATCAGAACAATTTTGGTGCTATAGACTCTTTACATGGACCAGTTGAAGCCTTCGCAGCATATTGCAATATTTGTCCAAACACTTTGTTAAGTTTAGCTTTAAAGGAATTTGTATATTATTATAAAATTAAAGTTGTAAATGATTTAACTGAATAAATAATATTAATATAAATATGTTGTCTTTTATTTGTAATCTAACATAAATAAAACCAAAAAATGTAAGATTACACAAATTTATTATTAAAACTTACATTATAAAATTAATACTATTTTTTATATTTACAAAACTACAATTTACAAAAACTTTGCGATAAGTGATCTTTTCTCTTTTTGTTCTTATGAGTAGCCATATACTAAAAGAAGAAAATTATTTATGCATAGTGCATCTACATTGAAAGAACCAAGTAGTATCAAACAAGACATGATCAAACGAATTTTGACACCAATTATCTGTTTTTCTGCAACAACAAATACATGTTATTCAACAAGATAATGTCCCCACGGAAGCGTATTAAATGATTTTGGTATTAAGTACCTCTTATCGTCATAAGGACTTAGAGCCGTTTTCAATTCTCTCTTTGTTTAGTTGTTTTCTTTCTAGACGCTATCTCTCTTTTTCCCTCTCCTCGTCAGTTATTTGCAGTTTAAATGTGTACATTTTCGATCGTAATCCAATAAAATGTGTAATTATTTTCCCATTTGCCTCATCCTTCAATAATCCGGGGATTTTTTTATTTAACCTTTCTATTTCGTATGGGTTGTTTTCGGCATAGTCGGAGGTATCGAATTTACTTGGATGCGCCTTTAAAACCTCTCTATATGCATCTGAACATTGCAATTCATAAATAAAGCTATCTGTATCCATGTACAGCAGTGAACAGTTTTTCTCTCCCATCGTTGGAAGCATAAAGTTGTAGTGAAAATCATACATACATAATTTGGATATATCGAGGATTGCTGCGCCTATATACAGGGGTTTATTAAAACATACCTCTGCTTTCTTTAGTTTAATGGCCACCAAATTTTTGCTAAATATTGTACGACTATGAAACCGACTACTTGCAATCAGATTTTTGGCTCCGTACCTTCCATGCCATTTTTTACATAATTTTACAATACGATGACGTCTTTGATTCTGTAATGTCTTCCCGAACACAGCATTATTCATCAATTTGAACAAATTTTTCTCGAAGCTACTTGTTGCTTTAGCTCTAAGTTGAGTATTCAAGTTAATGTACGGTCGCAGCCACGCAGATTGATTAAATTTCAAAACTTTATGTATCTTTGTTAAAATTAATCCGTTGGCCAGTACCTGTTTAAGATTTCTATAATGAATAATATATTTTGTTTTGTGATATAAGGTTGGTATTAACTTTGGTAATTTTGAACCGGGCGGAATGCGGTGTTCGGCAGCAAATGGAAAATCTTTATGTTTGTCGTGTAATTCACGTGGATACTCCAAGTCAACTTGGAAAAAATAGCCCTCCTTTGCATCATCCGGTATTGTCATAATATCGATATGACCTTCAGGAAGATTACCAACACCAAATTTGGATACGTCTTCAATCCATTTGAATCCTCCTATTGGTAAAGCTTCACTCATGGCCCAGCCATACAGATTGTTTACGTCTAAGTACAGGATGTACTTAGTGGGCTGTGTGATATCATAACGCGATGTGTATTTATTATTAGCTTCCGAATATCTATTACTACAAACAGATATTCCACCTCTTATGCCTTTTTCCATGAATAAAATCATATCAATATCCTTTAATAAATCCAATTTGCATTGTGTATATTTGAGCATACAATCCCACGTATACCCAGGCATAGTATAATACCATGCTGGATCTAGTTGATATGTGGCTCGACATTTTTGTCGAAACTGCTCAAACACATCAGCCAACAGCAGAATATCTGTTTTTAAATACAAATCGCTATATTCTCCCAAATTTTTACAATTAAATTTCTGCCAAACATTTTGCGCATGAGCATACTTCTCTTCACTAATGTATTCATTATTTAACTTATTATAAAAATGGTTAATTTTGGGTAAAGAAGTTTCATCTAATTTATCTATACTGTCAATGTAATCATAGCAAAATACTCCTTTACAAGTTAACAAATTAAATGAATCATCATCTAATTGACTAAATTCTCGTTTTAAAATCTTCTTTTCGGATGTATCTAAAAGTGAGGCCAATTCATCCAGTGAAGCTCCCATAAATGTTAGAGAATCAATAAATCGTAATTTAATTTGATGTTCGTTAGTTTGTAATGTAAATGAAATGTATTTTTCTTTGTTTATGGGAAGTAAGCTCAAGTGCCCATGTTTGCAAAGATCTATAATCATGAAATGCGAGTCGTAACCACTAAAATTGTGAAATACAATGGGAACGACAAACAATTTTTTAAAGTTCAAATTACATGCTTGGTGTGCAAATTCTCGTACTTGTCCAGTAAAATGGTCGTGATCTACAACAATTGTATCTGTTGCCAAAAAGCGTTTCTCACAAATATGACACACAGTTGCTCCATTTGAGCTAGGCTTTTCGACGATAGGTACAATTGTCTTTATTTTGGAATTTACAAATGTGGAAATGTCGGCCATTTCTTTTGCGAACCACTCCATGCAATTTTCACCTCTATAGCTATTAAAATAAGATAAACTATCATCGTAAGCACATTTCAAATAATAACCTGCACTAAAAGGTACATGTTTCTGATATTTTGCTGTTTTACTCACTGCGACATTGGAATCTGTAAAATTATGTAATTGACATTCAAAATCGGCATAAACTATAAACGGAGTTGTTTGTTTGTATGTAAAATTGCGAAAAGCCACATGATCATATTTAGGAACAGTCATTCTGCATTTATTCATATCTGAACACATTTCTTCGTGCTCTGCTAGTTTGCTTTCGCTGTGAAAATAGTTTAAACAACGATCGCAAATATATTTTTTACGTGTGGCTTTGTTTAATTGTGATCTTACTAATTTTCCCAAATCTTTAATCCAACAATAATGAAGGCGTATTTCAGTCTGATCGTCATCTTCTGGAAGAACATCGTAATCGTTTAATTTTGGAAAATATTTATCTTGTACTAGAAGCAAATTAACATGCTTTTCCATCTTTTGCGGTGTCAGTCTGGCAGGTATTACTTCGTAAAATTGTTTGTCCTTAACTACATTTAATTCTAAGACAAAAACATTAACTGATATGGCGTTTAATTTTTCGAATTTTGAAATTTGGTTTAATGGCATTGGGCTTTCTAATTTATCGGTTTGCAAAACAGTAGAATAATGTGGATATTTCGAAACTTTTCCAGCATTTTTGTTAACAGGATACAGAGCGCTAACTATTGACCAATAAAAGCAGGCCTGATCAAAATTATGCACGCTCGTTTTTTCTGAATCTCTATTGGCAGTTCAATGAAAGATGAGCCATTTCCTAATTCTACTTTATTAATATTAACTTCTAATGAAATTACTTTAGACAGCGCGGCCCCCGAATCTTTTTCTGCAAATTCAGACAGCTTTGTAAAAATTTTATCCTTAACATTTTCACTAAACCAAAGATGTAAATCGGTCGATGTGTCTATAATAGCATTTTTAGTGTTGAAATATTTTAAATCTAAATTTTCACTATCACTCGATTTTTTAATGAATTCGCCGCAAAATGTAGTATTGACTTTAAGCATTCTATTTGTTTTCAATATAATTTTAATTTTTCTACTAAAAACTGTAAATGCATCATCCAAAAACATTCCTACATCCTTATGACATAAATTTACTATTACCCCGGTTTTAATTCGACTAGCGAAACACGAAATGACATTTTCCCATTTAACTCTATTGCGTAATTTTGAATTAAGCCCCAACCCAACGTACTTATTATTAAAATTTAAAATAATTTGCCTAAAATGCTTAAAATGTCCTATGTAAGTTTGCAATTTTCTAACTGTTCCTACGAATAGTTTACTGTTTTTAATTACATTACTACATCTCCAAATTTGACTATTTAACCGTCTTGTCCAAACTTTACGATCCCTTTCAGTGAATTTGTCAAAAATTATTTTACTAAGGTTTTTAATAATGTGCATCAAATCATCAGACTGTTTAATTATTTGTTTATGCATGGCTACTCACACACAAAATAAGAAGAAAAAATCACTTACCGTTTTTCTTTATTCTATTATTTCAAATTTTGCTGGTGGATGAACACCTCCAGTGTTGACTAGTCCTCGGAATATGATGGAATACTTCTTAGTTGCGAAGTCTGAGATGAATGGAATATATACGTCTGTGACTCTATGTGGCAGAAACACAACGTTTTCCTCAAGTTCCAGCAAAACTGCTTGACCAAATTTAGCATTTACCAGCTTGGCGGCTAGAATTTTCTTCGGTTCGTCTATGGGCAGTTGGTTTAATTTTATTGCAGGTTTTTGTTCTGCAACCAAAGAAACTGCGTTTATTTTTGATAGATCCATCTACAATAATAATAATAAAAAACTATAGTTTTTCTGCTTAGCATGAATGGAGAGAAGCATTACATACTTGGGAATAGAGAAGAACCATATATTACAAGAAATCGAAATACGAAAAAAAAGAAAACAATTCTTATACAAATAGCAGTCGTGAACTGTTTTAAAGCATACACAATGAAATAAAGGACATAATAAATATATAAAAAGAGAACAACGCTTACCTTTATTAGATATATTTTGCACTGAACAACTTATTATGGTGTGTAGTGTCTGCATAGATAGCGAACTGTAACAAACGAATGCGCTCCTCGGTCTTTTAAAGACTCGAACTGAACATCGCGCCAAGCGAGCCCAAGTTGCGTCAACCTAATGCGCGTACGGTTACATCGATAGCTCCGTTACAAAGATAAGCGATGTACAATGTTCTGAAAATGTTATATTTTTTTTCTGGTTTTATTAGTAAAAACCCAATGATAAAATATTGCGTGCAAAATTAAGAATGCGGTTTTTTATCAATTTTCAAACTTGTAAATATGCTTACCACTATCATTATACATTTTACAAAATGTAGCAACTGTGGTTTTTGTTCCGGCGTTTTGAAATGAAAAATAAATTTTGTTATCAGATCATTACGTGTTTTGAATTATGCGGTACCGCGTTATCACGAGGCTTCATCCGGTTTTGCTAACAAATGCACTATCTTTTAACATATTTAATATATTTCTGTATATAATTTCAATTCTTTGATTAATACTAATTTTATCCATATAATATATGCTTTATAAAAATACGGTTAATATTACACAAAAACTTCTTCAGTCAGAAGACGTGTGTGTGTGTATGTGTGTGTGTGTGTGTGTGTGTGTGTGTGTGTGTGTGTTTGGATTTTTGTATAAATAACTGTATTAACAATTTTTGGAGATTAGTATAAATCGAGATGCTTGTCTGTTTACATGCCTTATTGTTGCTCTCTGTATCTGTGTGTGCAGAGAATAGCACTCTGGAATATGCTAGTTCTTTTCTTAAACGTTTCGGATATCTAAATACATCAAGTAATGCTATTTCTAGTATAGATATGGCCTTAGTTGAATTTCAAGAAAGATACAACCTTCCGGTGACCGGAACATTAAATAATGATACTATGAATATGATGAATAAGCCCAGATGTTCTGTTGGAGACAATAACTATGCAATTCATTCGAAGTGGAATAAAACGATTTTACGCTGGTATTTCCCTCAAGCTATTAGTAATCCCGATTATATAAATCTTGCTGCAGAAGCTTTCGCTAGATGGGAGAAAATATCTAATTTAAAGTTTACACGAGTCATAATACCTTCTTCAAAGCCTGATATTACTATAATTGTGGTGTCAAATAATCATAATTTTCGAGCAAGTTGTCAAGGAACCTCTAAATGTTCATTTAATTTCGATGGCCCCGGAAAAGTATTGGCCCACGCATACTATCCCAGCGCAAACGGTGAATGTACCGAAATTCATCTTGATGCTAATGAACGGTGGTATGTAGGAAATGGCAGAGCTCCTGATGGTGAAGTCAATTTTTTGGCTGTCCTAATGCATGAAATTGGTCATTCTCTCGGACTGGAACATAGTACTAGTGATTCGTCTATTATGTATGCTTGGTATCACCAAGATGTGCCAACTTTTGGTGAAGATGATAAAAAGGCAATGAGCATGCTATATGGACCTAAAACAGTTCCCTCTTACATACCATCAACAACACCAGTTACGCAAGCGCGAATAATTTCGCAAACCAGGAGCAATGTACCGAAAACACCTGCACTAACAAACAGGGCATATTTGCCGAAAACACCTGCAATAAAAAACATATGTCTAATTCAGTATCCCGATTTCATGTTTCTAGCTACATCTCCACAATTTCCAAATTATCGAATGTACGTTGGATCTGGCCCGTATATATGGAAGTTTGATTTAAATGAGATGCGCCTTCCAAAATATCCTGAATTAATTACCGATTATCTTCCCAAAGAGTTGAGGTCTACGCACGTTTCACATGTTTTTCAGAATTCCGAGGGACACTTAGTAACTATAAGCAATAATCAGTATTACGCTGCATCTTTCCCCAATTTAAAAATTCAAAAACGTTTTATGTTTCCTTCTATACCTGCGAGAACCAACATAAATGCCTTGTTTCAAACAAACAGCGGTCAGACGTATTTATTATACAATGATAATTCTTATACTGAATTTAACGAAGCTGGAGATGTCTTAAACCGTGGACCAATAAATTATCTCTTCCCAGGACTACCAGATAAAATAACATCAGCATTCCGCTACACGGATGGGTTTATTTACTTTTTCCAGAACAATACCTATTATAAGTATAGCGAATACACACGTAGAGTTGTAGCAGCAGGAACGTTTAGCTGGGAACTTTTTGGAATACCCTGCCCTGAAGACGGCCTATTAAAACAATTAAAAACTTTGTTAAACAAAATTGTAACTATATACGAATAAAGGTTAATGTGTTCCTTCTTATTGGTAGTTCTTTTAATAAAAATTACATTGTTTTGTGTTGCTGTTGTTGTTTTATTTAAATTCCATTACTCTATGTATGTCAAGCGACGTCTTGCGTTGAATGTCACATAACTGTCACGTTCTACGTCGAATGTCACGTGACATTTCACGTTCTACGTCGAATGTCACGTCATTTCACGTTCTGCATCGAATGTCACGTTCTACGTCGGATGTCACGTTCTATTAGGCACTGTCCGGAAAAGAAGAAGAAGAAGAAGAAGAAGAATGTTCATACTGATCGTTGACATGGCTTCTGTGTGTGTGTATGTGTCACCAACGCTTTCATTTGACACCTCATACGTCAAAATCATGCCAATAGCAACAAAGATACATTCTAGCGCCCATTTGGCAATGCTGCCATCTTTGTTTTTTGTGTCAAAGTATTCCCCGTCTCCTCCCCGTTCCAACGAGCCCTCATACTTCACGATCGGACCAATAGAAACAAAGATATGACGTAATGACCTTTTGGCATGCTCCGATGCGCACGGCACATACTGCGTTCAACCCCATTTTTCATCCCCTTTCCAACGAGCCCTCGTACGTCATCCTACGTTAAGCCGTTTGGAACTTACGACCGGGGGTTGCGATTTAGGGGATGAGCTCATATATATAGTCTATCTACTAATAAGTATTATAACTTTAATATATAATAAACATAATATAATAATAAAGTATTCGTTTGGGAATTTTATGAGTTAAATAATTATATTAATATCTTACCACATGACCAAGGAATATGACTACCACGAACAATCCAACGTTCAGGAAAGTTGTATTTAATTGTGTTCTCACTGCACTTTTCTCTATAATGTGGTGGTGTACCAATCAATAAAATCATTTTATAAAAAATGTAAGTAAATCTCACCATTCAAATTAAAAGGTAATTCGCATGTTGTAGCGTTTTATATTTAATATCTATATAATAGTATAAATTCTGTTTTAAGTTTTGTATTCAGTTGTTTCAAAATATAGATGTTTTTGTCTCTGTTACATGTTCAGGTAGAAAATTATTCCGGCTAAAACTAGGAAACAAGGGCGTTTGAAATAATCAATAAAATGTGCGTTGTTTATCTCGTAGTAAAGACGTATTAACGCTGAGAGTATTTTTTTGTCTTTGTTTACATTGAAGTCCCCCTATTCTCTGTATGTATTGTGAGGTAAGGAATTTCCAGTTGCCCAATTTGAAGGTAAATATTTCAGGATTTTTTTTGTCGGTTCGTTGCTGAGAACGAGGTCAAGAAGGGTATTTTGTTTGTTTAGGTTCGTAGGCAACAAACTGGTTGGAGACGTGAAGGGAAATTATTTAGGTTGAATTTGTAAAATGTAAGGCAGATGGAGAGTCAAGCGAGAGATTTCAGACTAGAAAGATGTTTGAGCGATTTTGAATCGAGAGTCAATTCAGTTTTTTTGTGTTATGTCTTAAGACCGGTTAAGGTGATAATACTCTTTGCATAATGGCAGTTTAGAACAGAGTAATCATCGTAAGATTTGTGCAGTACACCGGAACTGATGAAATTTTGAAAATGACTATATAGGATGTCCTACCAGCTTTGTTGTCGTTTGCCTGCTTGATCCAACCCCATTTACGTCAGATCTTCGTTCCTGCATATGGAAATGGTTTCCTTTTTGTTCCAGTAGAGAGTTTTGTCCTTGCAGCTCCAATCCCAGAGATAGTAAGTTTTTCAAAGTTAAGTGGCAAAGTTTGTGAATTAAGGTAACAATTAACATATTAATTTTTCCAAATTAAATAGACATTATTTTTGATAATTGATAATTATATATATATATATATATATATATATATATATATATATATATATATATATATATATATATATATATATATGTAAGGTTTTTTATCAGCAAACTTTAAAATAAACTCAACTGCGTTTCTCTGTAAAAAAGTAAACTTTATTATTTTTTGTACAATAATAATTATTAACAAATACATTACCTGTAAAAAAGAAACAACATTTAAAGCTTATATTCTAATTTTACAAATTACAGGCAAAAGTAATAATGGCCAGACAATTGACAATGGTAAGATTAATGAATTGTCACTGTCAAAACACCTCACAAGTATGTCTAACATAAAAACAAAAAGAAGAACTTAATGTTTTGACAGTGGCGTAACAAAATGAGAATATAAATAGAAATATTATTAAAGGAAAACAAAACAATAGTTTTTCTTTACATCTCCCCCCCTTGGAGAACAAATTTTAAAACAAATATTGAACGTTCACTAAATATTTGTTTTCAATACTGGAGTAAGCTTAGTGATATGAAAGAAGTTTGATTCTGTTTTCCTATGCCCAGTATCAATTTCATAAATTGAATTGGAAATCTTCTTTAATATTTTGTATGGTCCAATCCTTAATTCATCTAACTTCTTTCTATTTAGGCGGTTACCGTTCTCCACATATACTAAATCCCCAATGTTTAAATCAATTTCCTTCCTATGTAAATCGAACTGCTTTTTATTATAATTATGTGATTTTTTTGTATTTTCTAAGGCAATTGTTCTATCTAGTTCGAGATCAGCATGTGCGACTTTAGATGATAATTCATGTGGCAGGATGCTTATATTTTCTCCTTCTATTAAATATTTTGGTGCAAATTTTGTGATGGTATGTTCAGTTTCATTATATTTCTCTACACATTTTTGAGCAATTGTTGTCCATGCTGTTTTCCTGCCACCTTCATTTATTTTGCATCTAATTTTATTAACCAATGTTTGATTTAATCTTTCATTGATACCGTTTGAAAATGGTGCATCAACAGCAGTAAATATCATTTTGATATTATTGATCTGTAGGAAATCTTTGAATTCTTTTGAGTTGACTCCAGGATATTGATCAGTCATAACAGTTTTAATTTTGTGATCTTGTGTTACCATTTTAATTATCTTTATGAAGTCATCAGAGTTTTGTGTTTTTGATGTCAAACAATAGGCATATCTTGAGAAATGGTCTACTAATAGATGAAGATATTTTTTTGTTGAATGAGATCCTCCAAAACCACCAATGGTGTCAATGGAGACAATTTCAAATGGATATGTAGCTGGTCCTAATTGTGACATTAAACCATAGTTAGGTTTCCGTCTTGATTTATTTTTAATGCAGATATCACAGTTATCACATATTTTCTTAATGTTTGTAGTCATATTTTTGGCTGTATAAAATGGTGATATTTTATTTAACATCTGGTTTGTTCCTAAGTGACAGTAAGTATTGTGTACATTTTTTATCAATGTTTTACTTAAAGCTTCAGATAAAATAATTTTGTCTTTTCTGTTCGACTTTTTATAATATATATCATTTTTGAAACTGTATTTAGTTTTATTATTTTGCAAATCAATATTTGAGAGTTGGTCAATTTTTATATCTTCCAGATTGATCAGGTTTACTATTTTTAATACTTCATCTGTATTTTCTTGAGATTCTAAAACTGGATTTCTGCTTAAACAGTCTGCTTCCTGGTTATATTTTCCTGGATTATACTTTACTTTAAAATTATATTGAGATAAGTAAAATGTCAAGTCTCCCAATTCTTCATCTGTTCTAGCTTTTATGTTTAAATTTTCTAAAGGTTTGTGATCTGAATATACTATAAACTCTTTTCCAATGAGCAGATGTTGCCAATATTTTATAGCTTCTTTTATCGCTAGACATTCTAAATATATTGCCTTCTTTTTCTTTTGATTTTCCATTAATTTTTTTGAAAAATATGCCACTGGCTTGCTACATCCATGTTCATCAATTTGTTTTAATACAGCTCCTACTCCTTTTATGCTGGCATCTGTATATATATTAATTGGTAAATCAGGGTTGAAAATCCTTAATATTGGTTCTGAACAAAGTAATGACTTTATTTTATCGAAAGATTCTTGACACTCCTTAGACCAAATAAAATCAACATCTTTTCTTAATAAGTTGTGCAGAGGGTCTAAAATTATTGCAATATCTTGGACAAACTTATGATAATAATTGATTTTTCCCAAGAATTGACGTACATTCTTTCTAGTTTCTGGAACAGGGAAATTTTTCACAGCAATCAAGTAGTCTTTTAAAGGTTTTATGGAATTATTTTCTATTATGTGTCCTAAGTATTTTACTGATTGTTCTGCAAAGGTACATTTAGAAAATTTTAGTCTGAAACCTTCATTTAATATTGCATCAAATAACTTGGACAAGTGTAATATATGTTCATCAAAGGTTTTTGAAAAAATTAGGATATCATCTATATAATTGACTGTAAAGTCTGAGAGTTTATATTTTCTTATAAGGCTGCTTAAAATCCGTTGAAAAATTGCTGGAGCCGTCTTCAAACCAAATGGGAGACAAGTCCACTGGAAATGACCTTCTTGTGTCACAAATGCTGTTTTTTCTTTATCTTGTACTCTCATTGGAATTGACCAAAATGCTGAATTTATGTCTAAAGTAGAAAAATATTTACAATTGTTAGTTTTTACCATTAGGTCCTCGATCAATGGAAAAGGTTGTGATTGAGGAACAACGATTTTATTTAGTTCCCTGAAATCTATGCACAGTCTTGTCTTTTTGTCCTCTCCTTTTTTGTATGCTAGTGTCACTGGAGCCGCAAATGGACTATATGACTCTTCAATTAAATTATTCTTTAAAAGTTCTGCTATCTGACTTTCTATCTCCTTTCTATCTTCAATGGTACATCTATATGGACGTTTGGAGCAGTATTTATCTACAATTAAGTCAATATGAGCTTCATACTCTCTTATAGTACCTACATCATATTTGTCTTTAGCAAATGCTGATTTATATTTATTAATCAGTTGTTCAATTTCTGATTGCTGATTTAAATCTAAATGGTTAATTGCTATTTCAAAATTGTCAGTATTTATACTCTCATTAAAATTTATTTCATATTTGTATATATCACTAATATTTTCTTTAGATGCATTTAAATATATGTTACCTGGAAACTCAGGAATACTCATATTATCAATAATTGACAAATTTTCAAATTCTTTAGAGTTGTTGTATTGTGTGATTCTTAGATCTTCATTTTGAATTAATCTGAAATTCTTAATACAATCTAACCCAACTAAAAAATCATAATTGAAATTTTCATTATCTACAATAAATACATCCATTTCTTTTTCAATATCATAGATTTTTATCTTAAGTGTTACTATGCCATTTGTTTTTTTAACACCATTAATTGTCCTCAAGTTTACTATTTGAAGGTCACCTCTATTATGTGCTTTTATCTGTAATAATTTTGCATTAATCAATGACACATTTGCTCCTGAATCATATACTCCATAGATCTCTAAAGTGTCATTCAATAGTAACTTGATTCTAATTAGTGGTGGTATTAACAGTTTTTTGGATTTGTTTCATTTAATTCTATTTATAATTTATGGTTGTTGACAGTTCTTACCTGCTGATTTTTTGAAATATCACTTTTGCTTCTGAACCAGCAACTTGATTCCAGGTGGTAGCGTAAACCTTTTCCTTCTTTTTCACAAATTTTGCAGGCTTGTTTTTTCTCAAAGTAACATTTTTCTTGAATCCATAGGTTTTGATAACTTAAGTAACCTCTTGAATGATGTTCAGGACAAAATGGACAGTGTAACCTCTATTAAATTCAGTAAACTTAAATCTAAACTCAATAAACTCATTAATAATGCATCTAATTCACAAAATAATAACAGTAACAAAAACAAAACTAAATTTTCTAATTTTCAATTTCACCCTAGGCTCAAAAATCTATCCTCCGTAACTTTTGATAAAAATGAACTCGACTTATTGAATCTAGGTCTCAAATACTCAATTCCGAGGAAGGTTTCTGAAAAGGACCTTCAGAGTCTCTCCATTGAGCTAGATGTTATCATACAGAATCTCTCAGTCCCTCTAAACCAAAAAACTTCAATTAGAAACTCCTGCTACAAAACCATCTTCAAATTCAAAAACAAAAATTTCCCATCAACTTCTACTTCTTTCAATATCTCTACTACCAACACTACATCTAACACATCCCACAACTCATCATCCATCAACCTACCTTCTACTTCTCAAAATTACTCATTCAACGTTCCTTTTCCACAATTTTCATACAAAAAACAGAAAGACCAACTCCATATCCTCAAGTCTATTCAAAACAAAATTAAATCCCATAATTTAATCATTAGTAAAGCAGACAAAGGCAATTGTCTAGTCATTCTTGATCAGAAGTTATATAACGACAAGGTCACTACATTTCTTTCAGATAACAATTTCACTCCACTCCCCGAAGATCCAACAAAAAAGTTCATTAATAAAATCAAAGCTACCAATAAACTTTTCACAGAATTTTTGTCAGAACATGATGCTCCATATTATAAAATACCTAGCAACCCATTAACACCCAGATTGTATGGTTTACCTAAGATACACAAAGAGGGAATTCCCATTCGTCCTGTTGTTAGTTTTATAAACACTCCAGTTTCTATCCTGTCAAAATTCATATTGAATCTCATTAACAATATGACGAACTTCACCCCTCGCTTTTCAGTCAAAAATACAATTCATCTAGTCAACAATCTCCAACAAATAAATCTTCATCCCAACATCACAATGCTTTCATTTGATGTCAGCAATTTGTTTACTTCAGTCCCCAAACAAGAAACTATTAATCTGGTCCACTCTCTTCTACGAGCAAATTCTATCACTATGTCTACCACTAACTCAATTATTCAATTATTACAAACTTGTCTAGCTCAAGACTTTTTTGTTTTCAATAGTAAATTTTACAGACAACCTGATGGCTTAGCCATGGGTAGTTGCCTTTCCCCTCTCCTAGCTGATATATTTATGGATCACTTAGAATCCACACACATTATGAAAAATCCTGAAATTCTCCATTGGTTTCGATATGTTGATGACTGTTTAGTCTTCATATCAGGTAACTCGAATTCAGCTGATCTATTGCTCTCCAAAATAAATCAAATCCACCCAAATATAAAGTTCACCATGGAACTAGAGTCGTCTCAATCAATTAATTTCCTCGACCTTACTATTACCAGATTAAACGACCATTTCGATTTCAGTATCTATAGGAAACCTACACAAACCGATCATATCATACCTTTATCTTCCAACCACCCAATGTCACATAAATATGCAGCCTTCCATAGTTATATTCACCGCCTAGAAACAATCCCACTATCACAATCTAACTACCAAACAGAACTCAATATTCTAAAACAAATAGCATCCAACAATGGGTATGACCCCAACCTCATTAACAAACTTATTAATAAAAGACAACTCAAACTTTTGAGAGAGGCTGCGTTCCCCAGAGACTTGACCATTAAACCTCATTATGCTTCCTTACCTTACCTTCAAGAACGTCTTTCTGGAGATATCAGATATATTCTAAAAAGATCTGTTGAGAATACCCACATTTCTTTTAAAGTCCTGAACAATCTAGGACAATGTTTAACCAATTCAAAAGATTGCATCAACTACATGGATCGTAGTGGTGTTTACAAATTACAGTGCTCTGATTGTGATGCTACATATATAGGTAGAACCTGTAGATCACTAACTTCCCGTTCCCAAGAACACACTAAAAAAGAGAACACTTCCACCTTCTCACAACATCTTGCACAACATAAACATACCCTCAACATACCAGAAGACGTCTCTTTGTTACATAATATACCCCAAAAAAATTTTCTAAAATTAGATCTATATGAAGACTTGGAAATAGTCAAGGAAAAGCAAAGAAGCCCCAACTGCGTTAATCGCCATGTATCTTTCAACCGTGACTTTCAACCCTTACACCGACAACTCTTTTCATAACCCACACTTCTCAAATTTACCCCATCTTCTTCATCTGTCTTTCCTCTATAAATGTCAACACCTTAATCCTTCTCAACAATTATTGTTTTTTAAAAACAACCATTCTCTCTACACTACTGTCACAACACTCCCTCCAAAAGAATTTTTCAGCCCCCTATTGTTAACATCATATCTTTTATACCTCACTATTTCATTATTTTACAATCTTCACGTTTGCACCATATTCCTGTCCATTCTTTTTTCTTTTGCTAGTTCTCTGTCTTTTCATATATCTACCATCCACCCATTAGTTCCAAACTCAGTAAACATTTAAACACAATCCAGCAATTCATCAGAATTCACTTTCTCCCACTTTACCTAAACCTTTAATCAACCATTGCTCCCCCCTCTCTTAGTCAACAACTTAGTACACCATACTCACAAATAAAATTTCAAACTTTTATGTATCAGATTTTAACACAACCAAAATATATTTTGTTCAGGGTGCTAGATGCTTTAAGCATGAAGGACCTCTATCATCTCTAATTTTGTTGATTAACTCATTCATTTCCCTTTAACCCACTCCCCTTTATTCTTTAGTCATTCCATTTACTGTTATTCCTGCCAGGTCTCTGAGGATCTCAGTCTTTCCATAAAAAAAAAAAAAAAAATTTTTAAATTTAATCACATAAATTATAACTTTAATTCCTTCAGCCGGAAGATTTTCAATCATTTTTTCTCAAACTATTGGACTCACTTATATTAAAAAAATTTTTACGATACTAGCAGTATTAAACAATTTCACCTACTTAAAAAAGTCTTACATTAGCTACAAATATATACTAATTATTCTTCCTTGTCCTAGATGTTAGCAACATAAAAGGACATTTCCATATATTTCAGCTAATTCTTCACAAATTACACCTTTTAGACCACACTCCATACGATAAAGAGTAAAATAAGCTGCCTAATACATACGTCATCTTCTTAAACATGACCTTCAACAACACCAGTAATTTACATCTTTTACATCCAATATTAAATAATTATAGAGAAAAATTTTTAAATTCCAACACCTGGATTACTGTTATCATTTTAACATCATCAAAGTTTTTTAATCTTTTGGCTGTAGTAATATAATGTTTAACTAACACTGTTTCATGGTTCATTGACATTTTGTTTCTGACACCGCTCATGAGTATTTCATCAATCAGTTGCCAACCGTAGTCCGTTTGAAGAGGTTTACTCTCCGGACACTGGAACTCACTTAAGCATGGGTGTATGTTACCTGAAGTAAAATCTAATTAAAATATTAAACATCATATAATATTATAAACATCATGTACATTCTTCGGTAACATTTTTCAATTTAAAGGGTTTTTACCCAAATATTTTGGTGGCTCAGGCATGTTAACCTGTAAGTATAACCATTTTATTGTTTTTAACCTTAGTCAAAATTTTAAACCACGTTTGTTGTAACTAAATGGTTTATACTTATTTTAGGCATTTTAACCTGATGATGGAACAGTTGTTCCGAAAACGTTCGTGCTTGTAATGTTGCCCTTTTAAGGGTTTTTATAAAATAAAATATACCCACATACAAAGACTAACCTCTTTTGTTATACGTGGTATACAGCCAGCTACAGGAATTATTTTCCTTGTGGATTTTGTTAATTGACGGTATGGTCAACTTGGCTCTTCAATACATGCGCTTAGCCACTAAAAGATGTACTCTCAAGTTGGATATATGGTTCATCTCACAATGTATCAACTACAAAGTTTTTCCAACCTTTTGTAGAATTAAAACACCAGGAAATGTTCCAACCACCTTAAGGAACACCTTTCAACTAAAAATCTTAAAGAAGGAGATTTGCAACCATTATGGAAAACTTAACTTTTTAAACTGTAAACTTAAGGTAACATATGACTTTTTACTTGAATCCATAGGTTTTGATAACTTAAGTAACCTCTTGAATGATGTTCAGGACAAAATGGACAGTGTAACCTCTATTAAATTCAGTAAACTTAAATCTAAACTCAATAAACTCATTAATAATGCATCTAATTCACAAAATAATAACAGTAACAAAAACAAAACTAAATTTTCTAATTTTCAATTTCACCCTAGGCTCAAAAATCTATCCTCCGTAACTTTTGATAAAAATGAACTCGACTTATTGAATCTAGGTCTCAAATACTCAATTCCGATGAAGGTTTCTGAAAAGGACCTTCAGAGTCTCTCCATTGAGCTAGATGTTATCATACAGAATCTCTCAGTCCCTCTAAACCAAAAAACTTCAATTAGAAACTCCTGCTACAAAACCATCTTCAAATTCAAAAACAAAAATTTCCCATCAACTTCTACTTCTTTCAATATCTCTACTACCAACACTACATCTAACACATCCCACAACTCATCATCCATCAACCTACCTTCTACTTCTCAAAATTACTCATTCAACGTTCCTTTTCCACAATTTTCATACAAAAAACAGAAAGACCAACTCCATATCCTCAAGTCTATTCAAAACAAAATTAAATCCCATAATTTAATCATTAGTAAAGCAGACAAAGGCAATTGTCTAGTCATTCTTGATCAGAAGTTATATAACGACAAGGTCACTACATTTCTTTCAGATAACAATTTCACTCCACTCCCCGAAGATCCAACAAAAAAGTTCATTAATAAAATCAAAGCTACCAATAAACTTTTCACAGAATTTTTGTCAGAACATGATGCTCCATATTATAAAATACCTAGCAACCCATTAACACCCAGATTGTATGGTTTACCTAAGATACACAAAGAGGGAATTCCCATTCGTCCTGTTGTTAGTTTTATAAACACTCCAGTTTCTATCCTGTCAAAATTCATATTGAATCTCATTAACAATATGACGAACTTCACCCCTCGCTTTTCAGTCAAAAATACAATTCATCTAGTCAACAATCTCCAACAAATAAATCTTCATCCCAACATCACAATGCTTTCATTTGATGTCAGCAATTTGTTTACTTCAGTCCCCAAACAAGAAACTATTAATCTGGTCCACTCTCTTCTACGAGCAAATTCTATCACTATGTCTACCACTAACTCAATTATTCAATTATTACAAACTTGTCTAGCTCAAGACTTTTTTGTTTTCAATAGTAAATTTTACAGACAACCTGATGGCTTAGCCATGGGTAGTTGCCTTTCCCCTCTCCTAGCTGATATATTTATGGATCACTTAGAATCCACACACATTATGAAAAATCCTGAAATTCTCCATTGGTTTCGATATGTTGATGACTGTTTAGTCTTCATATCAGGTAACTCGAATTCAGCTGATCTATTGCTCTCCAAAATAAATCAAATCCACCCAAATATAAAGTTCACCATGGAACTAGAGTCGTCTCAATCAATTAATTTCCTCGACCTTACTATTACCAGATTAAACGACCATTTCGATTTCAGTATCTATAGGAAACCTACACAAACCGATCATATCATACCTTTATCTTCCAACCACCCAATGTCACATAAATATGCAGCCTTCCATAGTTATATTCACCGCCTAGAAACAATCCCACTATCACAATCTAACTACCAAACAGAACTCAATATTCTAAAACAAATAGCATCCAACAATGGGTATGACCCCAACCTCATTAACAAACTTATTAATAAAAGACAACTCAAACTTTTGAGAGAGGCTGCGTTCCCCAGAGACTTGACCATTAAACCTCATTATGCTTCCTTACCTTACCTTCAAGAACGTCTTTCTGGAGATATCAGATATATTCTAAAAAGATCTGTTGAGAATACCCACATTTCTTTTAAAGTCCTGAACAATCTAGGACAATGTTTAACCAATTCAAAAGATTGCATCAACTACATGGATCGTAGTGGTGTTTACAAATTACAGTGCTCTGATTGTGATGCTACATATATAGGTAGAACCTGTAGATCACTAACTTCCCGTTCCCAAGAACACACTAAAAAAGAGAACACTTCCACCTTCTCACAACATCTTGCACAACATAAACATACCCTCAACATACCAGAAGACGTCTCTTTGTTACATAATATACCCCAAAAAAATTTTCTAAAATTAGATCTATATGAAGACTTGGAAATAGTCAAGGAAAAGCAAAGAAGCCCCAACTGCGTTAATCGCCATGTATCTTTCAACCGTGACTTTCAACCCTTACACCGACAACTCTTTTCATAACCCACACTTCTCAAATTTACCCCATCTTCTTCATCTGTCTTTCCTCTATAAATGTCAACACCTTAATCCTTCTCAACAATTATTGTTTTTTAAAAACAACCATTCTCTCTACACTACTGTCACAACACTCCCTCCAAAAGAATTTTTCAGCCCCCTATTGTTAACATCATATCTTTTATACCTCACTATTTCATTATTTTACAATCTTCACGTTTGCACCATATTCCTGTCCATTCTTTTTTCTTTTGCTAGTTCTCTGTCTTTTCATATATCTACCATCCACCCATTAGTTCCAAACTCAGTAAACATTTAAACACAATCCAGCAATTCATCAGAATTCACTTTCTCCCACTTTACCTAAACCTTTAATCAACCATTGCTCCCCCCTCTCTTAGTCAACAACTTAGTACACCATACTCACAAATAAAATTTCAAACTTTTATGTATCAGATTTTAACACAACCAAAATATATTTTGTTCAGGGTGCTAGATGCTTTAAGCATGAAGGACCTCTATCATCTCTAATTTTGTTGATTAACTCATTCATTTCCCTTTAACCCACTCCCCTTTATTCTTTAGTCATTCCATTTACTGTTATTCCTGCCAGGTCTCTGAGGATCTCAGTCTTTCCATAAAAAAAAAAAAAAAAATTTTTTAAATTTAATCACATAAATTATAACTTTAATTCCTTCAGCCGGAAGATTTTCAATCATTTTTTCTCAAACTATTGGACTCACTTATATTAAAAAAATTTTTACGATACTAGCAGTATTAAACAATTTCACCTACTTAAAAAAGTCTTACATTAGCTACAAATATATACTAATTATTCTTCCTTGTCCTAGATGTTAGCAACATAAAAGGACATTTCCATATATTTCAGCTAATTCTTCACAAATTACACCTTTTAGACCACACTCCATACGATAAAGAGTAAAATAAGCTGCCTAATACATACGTCATCTTCTTAAACATGACCTTCAACAACACCAGTAATTTACATCTTTTACATCCAATATTAAATAATTATAGAGAAAAATTTTTAAATTCCAACACCTGGATTACTGTTATCATTTTAACATCATCAAAGTTTTTTAATCTTTTGGCTGTAGTAATATAATGTTTAACTAACACTGTTTCATGGTTCATTGACATTTTGTTTCTGACACCGCTCATGAGTATTTCATCAATCAGTTGCCAACCGTAGTCCGTTTGAAGAGGTTTACTCTCCGGACACTGGAACTCACTTAAGCATGGGTGTATGTTACCTGAAGTAAAATCTAATTAAAATATTAAACATCATATAATATTATAAACATCATGTACATTCTTCGGTAACATTTTTCAATTTAAAGGGTTTTTACCCAAATATTTTGGTGGCTCAGGCATGTTAACCTGTAAGTATAACCATTTTATTGTTTTTAACCTTAGTCAAAATTTTAAACCACGTTTGTTGTAACTAAATGGTTTATACTTATTTTAGGCATTTTAACCTGATGATGGAACAGTTGTTCCGAAAACGTTCGTGCTTGTAATGTTGCCCTTTTAAGGGTTTTTATAAAATAAAATATACCCACATACAAAGACTAACCTCTTTTGTTATACGTGGTATACAGCCAGCTACAGGAATTATTTTCCTTGTGGATTTTGTTAATTGACGGTATGGTCAACTTGGCTCTTCAATACATGCGCTTAGCCACTAAAAGATGTACTCTCAAGTTGGATATATGGTTCATCTCACAATGTATCAACTACAAAGTTTTTCCAACCTTTTGTAGAATTAAAACACCAGGAAATGTTCCAACCACCTTAAGGAACACCTTTCAACTAAAAATCTTAAAGAAGGAGATTTGCAACCATTATGGAAAACTTAACTTTTTAAACTGTAAACTTAAGGTAACATATGACTTTTTACTTGAATCCATAGGTTTTGATAACTTAAGTAACCTCTTGAATGATGTTCAGGACAAAATGGACAGTGTAACCTCTATTAAATTCAGTAAACTTAAATCTAAACTCAATAAACTCATTAATAATGCATCTAATTCACAAAATAATAACAGTAACAAAAACAAAACTAAATTTTCTAATTTTCAATTTCACCCTAGGCTCAAAAATCTATCCTCCGTAACTTTTGATAAAAATGAACTCGACTTATTGAATCTAGGTCTCAAATACTCAATTCCGATGAAGGTTTCTGAAAAGGACCTTCAGAGTCTCTCCATTGAGCTAGATGTTATCATACAGAATCTCTCAGTCCCTCTAAACCAAAAAACTTCAATTAGAAACTCCTGCTACAAAACCATCTTCAAATTCAAAAACAAAAATTTCCCATCAACTTCTACTTCTTTCAATATCTCTACTACCAACACTACATCTAACACATCCCACAACTCATCATCCATCAACCTACCTTCTACTTCTCAAAATTACTCATTCAACGTTCCTTTTCCACAATTTTCATACAAAAAACAGAAAGACCAACTCCATATCCTCAAGTCTATTCAAAACAAAATTAAATCCCATAATTTAATCATTAGTAAAGCAGACAAAGGCAATTGTCTAGTCATTCTTGATCAGAAGTTATATAACGACAAGGTCACTACATTTCTTTCAGATAACAATTTCACTCCACTCCCCGAAGATCCAACAAAAAAGTTCATTAATAAAATCAAAGCTACCAATAAACTTTTCACAGAATTTTTGTCAGAACATGATGCTCCATATTATAAAATACCTAGCAACCCATTAACACCCAGATTGTATGGTTTACCTAAGATACACAAAGAGGGAATTCCCATTCGTCCTGTTGTTAGTTTTATAAACACTCCAGTTTCTATCCTGTCAAAATTCATATTGAATCTCATTAACAATATGACGAACTTCACCCCTCGCTTTTCAGTCAAAAATACAATTCATCTAGTCAACAATCTCCAACAAATAAATCTTCATCCCAACATCACAATGCTTTCATTTGATGTCAGCAATTTGTTTACTTCAGTCCCCAAACAAGAAACTATTAATCTGGTCCACTCTCTTCTACGAGCAAATTCTATCACTATGTCTACCACTAACTCAATTATTCAATTATTACAAACTTGTCTAGCTCAAGACTTTTTTGTTTTCAATAGTAAATTTTACAGACAACCTGATGGCTTAGCCATGGGTAGTTGCCTTTCCCCTCTCCTAGCTGATATATTTATGGATCACTTAGAATCCACACACATTATGAAAAATCCTGAAATTCTCCATTGGTTTCGATATGTTGATGACTGTTTAGTCTTCATATCAGGTAACTCGAATTCAGCTGATCTATTGCTCTCCAAAATAAATCAAATCCACCCAAATATAAAGTTCACCATGGAACTAGAGTCGTCTCAATCAATTAATTTCCTCGACCTTACTATTACCAGATTAAACGACCATTTCGATTTCAGTATCTATAGGAAACCTACACAAACCGATCATATCATACCTTTATCTTCCAACCACCCAATGTCACATAAATATGCAGCCTTCCATAGTTATATTCACCGCCTAGAAACAATCCCACTATCACAATCTAACTACCAAACAGAACTCAATATTCTAAAACAAATAGCATCCAACAATGGGTATGACCCCAACCTCATTAACAAACTTATTAATAAAAGACAACTCAAACTTTTGAGAGAGGCTGCGTTCCCCAGAGACTTGACCATTAAACCTCATTATGCTTCCTTACCTTACCTTCAAGAACGTCTTTCTGGAGATATCAGATATATTCTAAAAAGATCTGTTGAGAATACCCACATTTCTTTTAAAGTCCTGAACAATCTAGGACAATGTTTAACCAATTCAAAAGATTGCATCAACTACATGGATCGTAGTGGTGTTTACAAATTACAGTGCTCTGATTGTGATGCTACATATATAGGTAGAACCTGTAGATCACTAACTTCCCGTTCCCAAGAACACACTAAAAAAGAGAACACTTCCACCTTCTCACAACATCTTGCACAACATAAACATACCCTCAACATACCAGAAGACGTCTCTTTGTTACATAATATACCCCAAAAAAATTTTCTAAAATTAGATCTATATGAAGACTTGGAAATAGTCAAGGAAAAGCAAAGAAGCCCCAACTGCGTTAATCGCCATGTATCTTTCAACCGTGACTTTCAACCCTTACACCGACAACTCTTTTCATAACCCACACTTCTCAAATTTACCCCATCTTCTTCATCTGTCTTTCCTCTATAAATGTCAACACCTTAATCCTTCTCAACAATTATTGTTTTTTAAAAACAACCATTCTCTCTACACTACTGTCACAACACTCCCTCCAAAAGAATTTTTCAGCCCCCTATTGTTAACATCATATCTTTTATACCTCACTATTTCATTATTTTACAATCTTCACGTTTGCACCATATTCCTGTCCATTCTTTTTTCTTTTGCTAGTTCTCTGTCTTTTCATATATCTACCATCCACCCATTAGTTCCAAACTCAGTAAACATTTAAACACAATCCAGCAATTCATCAGAATTCACTTTCTCCCACTTTACCTAAACCTTTAATCAACCATTGCTCCCCCCTCTCTTAGTCAACAACTTAGTACACCATACTCACAAATAAAATTTCAAACTTTTATGTATCAGATTTTAACACAACCAAAATATATTTTGTTCAGGGTGCTAGATGCTTTAAGCATGAAGGACCTCTATCATCTCTAATTTTGTTGATTAACTCATTCATTTCCCTTTAACCCACTCCCCTTTATTCTTTAGTCATTCCATTTACTGTTATTCCTGCCAGGTCTCTGAGGATCTCAGTCTTTCCATAAAAAAAAAAAAAAAAATTTTTTAAATTTAATCACATAAATTATAACTTTAATTCCTTCAGCCGGAAGATTTTCAATCATTTTTTCTCAAACTATTGGACTCACTTATATTAAAAAAATTTTTACGATACTAGCAGTATTAAACAATTTCACCTACTTAAAAAAGTCTTACATTAGCTACAAATATATACTAATTATTCTTCCTTGTCCTAGATGTTAGCAACATAAAAGGACATTTCCATATATTTCAGCTAATTCTTCACAAATTACACCTTTTAGACCACACTCCATACGATAAAGAGTAAAATAAGCTGCCTAATACATACGTCATCTTCTTAAACATGACCTTCAACAACACCAGTAATTTACATCTTTTACATCCAATATTAAATAATTATAGAGAAAAATTTTTAAATTCCAACACCTGGATTACTGTTATCATTTTAACATCATCAAAGTTTTTTAATCTTTTGGCTGTAGTAATATAATGTTTAACTAACACTGTTTCATGGTTCATTGACATTTTGTTTCTGACACCGCTCATGAGTATTTCATCAATCAGTTGCCAACCGTAGTCCGTTTGAAGAGGTTTACTCTCCGGACACTGGAACTCACTTAAGCATGGGTGTATGTTACCTGAAGTAAAATCTAATTAAAATATTAAACATCATATAATATTATAAACATCATGTACATTCTTCGGTAACATTTTTCAATTTAAAGGGTTTTTACCCAAATATTTTGGTGGCTCAGGCATGTTAACCTGTAAGTATAACCATTTTATTGTTTTTAACCTTAGTCAAAATTTTAAACCACGTTTGTTGTAACTAAATGGTTTATACTTATTTTAGGCATTTTAACCTGATGATGGAACAGTTGTTCCGAAAACGTTCGTGCTTGTAATGTTGCCCTTTTAAGGGTTTTTATAAAATAAAATATACCCACATACAAAGACTAACCTCTTTTGTTATACGTGGTATACAGCCAGCTACAGGAATTATTTTCCTTGTGGATTTTGTTAATTGACGGTATGGTCAACTTGGCTCTTCAATACATGCGCTTAGCCACTAAAAGATGTACTCTCAAGTTGGATATATGGTTCATCTCACAATGTATCAACTACAAAGTTTTTCCAACCTTTTGTAGAATTAAAACACCAGGAAATGTTCCAACCACCTTAAGGAACACCTTTCAACTAAAAATCTTAAAGAAGGAGATTTGCAACCATTATGGAAAACTTAACTTTTTAAACTGTAAACTTAAGGTAACATATGACTTTTTACTTGAATCCATAGGTTTTGATAACTTAAGTAACCTCTTGAATGATGTTCAGGACAAAATGGACAGTGTAACCTCTATTAAATTCAGTAAACTTAAATCTAAACTCAATAAACTCATTAATAATGCATCTAATTCACAAAATAATAACAGTAACAAAAACAAAACTAAATTTTCTAATTTTCAATTTCACCCTAGGCTCAAAAATCTATCCTCCGTAACTTTTGATAAAAATGAACTCGACTTATTGAATCTAGGTCTCAAATACTCAATTCCGATGAAGGTTTCTGAAAAGGACCTTCAGAGTCTCTCCATTGAGCTAGATGTTATCATACAGAATCTCTCAGTCCCTCTAAACCAAAAAACTTCAATTAGAAACTCCTGCTACAAAACCATCTTCAAATTCAAAAACAAAAATTTCCCATCAACTTCTACTTCTTTCAATATCTCTACTACCAACACTACATCTAACACATCCCACAACTCATCATCCATCAACCTACCTTCTACTTCTCAAAATTACTCATTCAACGTTCCTTTTCCACAATTTTCATACAAAAAACAGAAAGACCAACTCCATATCCTCAAGTCTATTCAAAACAAAATTAAATCCCATAATTTAATCATTAGTAAAGCAGACAAAGGCAATTGTCTAGTCATTCTTGATCAGAAGTTATATAACGACAAGGTCACTACATTTCTTTCAGATAACAATTTCACTCCACTCCCCGAAGATCCAACAAAAAAGTTCATTAATAAAATCAAAGCTACCAATAAACTTTTCACAGAATTTTTGTCAGAACATGATGCTCCATATTATAAAATACCTAGCAACCCATTAACACCCAGATTGTATGGTTTACCTAAGATACACAAAGAGGGAATTCCCATTCGTCCTGTTGTTAGTTTTATAAACATTCCAGTTTCTATCCTGTCAAAATTCATATTGAATCTCATTAACAATATGACGAACTTCACCCCTCGCTTTTCAGTCAAAAATACAATTCATCTAGTCAACAATCTCCAACAAATAAATCTTCATCCCAACATCACAATGCTTTCATTTGATGTCAGCAATTTGTTTACTTCAGTCCCCAAACAAGAAACTATTAATCTGGTCCACTCTCTTCTACGAGCAAATTCTATCACTATGTCTACCACTAACTCAATTATTCAATTATTACAAACTTGTCTAGCTCAAGACTTTTTTGTTTTCAATAGTAAATTTTACAGACAACCTGATGGCTTAGCCATGGGTAGTTGCCTTTCCCCTCTCCTAGCTGATATATTTATGGATCACTTAGAATCCACACACATTATGAAAAATCCTGAAATTCTCCATTGGTTTCGATATGTTGATGACTGTTTAGTCTTCATATCAGGTAACTCGAATTCAGCTGATCTATTGCTCTCCAAAATAAATCAAATCCACCCAAATATAAAGTTCACCATGGAACTAGAGTCGTCTCAATCAATTAATTTCCTCGACCTTACTATTACCAGATTAAACGACCATTTCGATTTCAGTATCTATAGGAAACCTACACAAACCGATCATATCATACCTTTATCTTCCAACCACCCAATGTCACATAAATATGCAGCCTTCCATAGTTATATTCACCGCCTAGAAACAATCCCACTATCACAATCTAACTACCAAACAGAACTCAATATTCTAAAACAAATAGCATCCAACAATGGGTATGACCCCAACCTCATTAACAAACTTATTAATAAAAGACAACTCAAACTTTTGAGAGAGGCTGCGTTCCCCAGAGACTTGACCATTAAACCTCATTATGCTTCCTTACCTTACCTTCAAGAACGTCTTTCTGGAGATATCAGATATATTCTAAAAAGATCTGTTGAGAATACCCACATTTCTTTTAAAGTCCTGAACAATCTAGGACAATGTTTAACCAATTCAAAAGATTGCATCAACTACATGGATCGTAGTGGTGTTTACAAATTACAGTGCTCTGATTGTGATGCTACATATATAGGTAGAACCTGTAGATCACTAACTTCCCGTTCCCAAGAACACACTAAAAAAGAGAACACTTCCACCTTCTCACAACATCTTGCACAACATAAACATACCCTCAACATACCAGAAGACGTCTCTTTGTTACATAATATACCCCAAAAAAATTTTCTAAAATTAGATCTATATGAAGACTTGGAAATAGTCAAGGAAAAGCAAAGAAGCCCCAACTGCGTTAATCGCCATGTATCTTTCAACCGTGACTTTCAACCCTTACACCGACAACTCTTTTCATAACCCACACTTCTCAAATTTACCCCATCTTCTTCATCTGTCTTTCCTCTATAAATGTCAACACCTTAATCCTTCTCAACAATTATTGTTTTTTAAAAACAACCATTCTCTCTACACTACTGTCACAACACTCCCTCCAAAAGAATTTTTCAGCCCCCTATTGTTAACATCATATCTTTTATACCTCACTATTTCATTATTTTACAATCTTCACGTTTGCACCATATTCCTGTCCATTCTTTTTTCTTTTGCTAGTTCTCTGTCTTTTCATATATCTACCATCCACCCATTAGTTCCAAACTCAGTAAACATTTAAACACAATCCAGCAATTCATCAGAATTCACTTTCTCCCACTTTACCTAAACCTTTAATCAACCATTGCTCCCCCCTCTCTTAGTCAACAACTTAGTACACCATACTCACAAATAAAATTTCAAACTTTTATGTATCAGATTTTAACACAACCAAAATATATTTTGTTCAGGGTGCTAGATGCTTTAAGCATGAAGGACCTCTATCATCTCTAATTTTGTTGATTAACTCATTCATTTCCCTTTAACCCACTCCCCTTTATTCTTTAGTCATTCCATTTACTGTTATTCCTGCCAGGTCTCTGAGGATCTCAGTCTTTCCATAAAAAAAAAAAAAAAAAATTTTTTAAATTTAATCACATAAATTATAACTTTAATTCCTTCAGCCGGAAGATTTTCAATCATTTTTTCTCAAACTATTGGACTCACTTATATTAAAAAAATTTTTACGATACTAGCAGTATTAAACAATTTCACCTACTTAAAAAAGTCTTACATTAGCTACAAATATATACTAATTATTCTTCCTTGTCCTAGATGTTAGCAACATAAAAGGACATTTCCATATATTTCAGCTAATTCTTCACAAATTACACCTTTTAGACCACACTCCATACGATAAAGAGTAAAATAAGCTGCCTAATACATACGTCATCTTCTTAAACATGACCTTCAACAACACCAGTAATTTACATCTTTTACATCCAATATTAAATAATTATAGAGAAAAATTTTTAAATTCCAACACCTGGATTACTGTTATCATTTTAACATCATCAAAGTTTTTTAATCTTTTGGCTGTAGTAATATAATGTTTAACTAACACTGTTTCATGGTTCATTGACATTTTGTTTCTGACACCGCTCATGAGTATTTCATCAATCAGTTGCCAACCGTAGTCCGTTTGAAGAGGTTTACTCTCCGGACACTGGAACTCACTTAAGCATGGGTGTATGTTACCTGAAGTAAAATCTAATTAAAATATTAAACATCATATAATATTATAAACATCATGTACATTCTTCGGTAACATTTTTCAATTTAAAGGGTTTTTACCCAAATATTTTGGTGGCTCAGGCATGTTAACCTGTAAGTATAACCATTTTATTGTTTTTAACCTTAGTCAAAATTTTAAACCACGTTTGTTGTAACTAAATGGTTTATACTTATTTTAGGCATTTTAACCTGATGATGGAACAGTTGTTCCGAAAACGTTCGTGCTTGTAATGTTGCCCTTTTAAGGGTTTTTATAAAATAAAATATACCCACATACAAAGACTAACCTCTTTTGTTATACGTGGTATACAGCCAGCTACAGGAATTATTTTCCTTGTGGATTTTTTTTTTTTAACATTTTTCGTTTGTTTTTGAAGTCTTAATTTTAATTAAGTGTTCTAAACCTCTAATTTCATTGAAGAGATCTTCTGTTTCTTTCAAAGTGTCTCGATCAATTCTATCAGCTATATAATTTGGAAGTCCAATAGCTATTAAATCAATCATACTTTTTTTATCTAATGATTTGTTTATTTGTAGTATGAGTCTTTCCTTTTTAAGAGCATATTCTAATAAGGAACCATTTTTGTATTTGAACTGAAAAGCATACCTCACTGGAGTCCACCCTTTGTCTGCATATGTGTCACAAAATTTGTTTTTCCATTCATCCCAATTAGAATTTATTGAATATTTTATAAGCATTGACCTATACCAATCCACACATGATCCTTCTAAAAATAATCTTAGAAGTTCAATTTTTTCTGTATTTTGATCGATTTGTAATCTTGTGCACTCATTTTCAAATGTTTCCATCCATTGTAAAACGTTCACATTTTTACCTGTAAATTTTTCTATCACAAATTGTTCGGATATTTTGTTTTTATTAAAGGATTCAATACATTGTTTTTCATTTGATTTTGTAACTCTCTCCAAGATCTGTTCTAATGCATCTAGTGGGATACCAGTTGTGGATGTTAGAGATTCTTTCCTTTGAATATCTTGTTGTTCTAAAAGAAAATCATTGAATTGTATATTCCCATCTTTATCCATATAAACTTTTAAAATATTTTCATCTGCAATCCAAACTTTTCTTGTAGTACCCCGTTTTGTTAGAGCCCTTTTTACTTTCTGAAAAGCTGCTGTCGTCTGGATTTTTTCATGATAGGAAATATTTTGCATATCATGGGGCATTGCAAAAATTTCATTTTCTTCATTCTCAATTGTGGTTATGGTAATAATATTTGTTTTAGTATCTGTTTGCAATGATTTAACAGTAAATTCAAATCTCAGTTTTGCCATTTTGATAATTAAAAATTATTATACCTTTTTTTGTTAGCAAAAATGTTGTTTTGTAAGGTTTTTTATCAGCAAACTTTAAAATAAACTCAACTGCGTTTCTCTGTAAAAAAGTAAACTTTATTATTTTTTGTACAATAATAATTATTAACAAATACATTACCTGTAAAAAAGAAACAACATTTAAAGCTTATATTCTAATTTTACAAATTACAGGCAAAAGTAATAATGGCCAGACAATTGACAATGGTAAGATTAATGAATTGTCACTGTCAAAACACCTCACAAGTATGTCTAACATAAAAACAAAAAGAAGAACTTAATGTTTTGACAGTGGCGTAACAAAATGAGAATATAAATAGAAATATTATTAAAGGAAAACAAAACAATAGTTTTTCTTTACATATATATATATATATATATATATATATATATATATATATATATATATATATATATATATATATATATTTAGGGATTCTACAGTATTTACTGCTTTCCCTCGCTCAACCGTTTCCTCCTTCCTATGGGGCTCCATTCGGTTATTCTCTTTATCCATCTGCTGTCGCTAGTTCTTCTTACATGTCCATACCACTTTAGTCTTTTTTGTTCTCTATATGTTAGTATGTCTGTTTTTATTGATGTTCTTTGCTTTATTTCGTCATTATTTCTCCTATACATTCTTGTTACTCTGCAGCATCTTCGCAGGCATTCCATCTCTGTTGCTACTATCTTACTGCTGTTTTTCTTGTTTATGATTCAATTTTCAGCCCCATATGTCATAATACTTCGCACTAATGTTTTATAAATCTGCGTTTTTGTCTTCATATTTAGGTGCCTATCCCACCATACTGAGTTAAGTTGTCGGATTGCTGTTGTCCTAATCTTTGTGTAATTTCTTCCTCTGTTGTTGCCTTTTTCGTGATTATAAACCCCAGGTATTTGAATTTATACTTTCCTTAGATTGTTACGTTGTCATCAATCTGTAGATCTTCTATGTCTTCTTCACTTGTAGATAGGTACTCTGTTTTCGCGAGGTTAATATCTAGGCCAGCCTTGGTATATTCTTCTTGTAGTTTCTTCATCATGTAGCTGAGGTCGTCTTGGTCTTGTGCAATCACTACTTGATCGTCTGCAAAACTTAACGTATATAGGTATTCGTTCCGTACCGGTACTCCCATGCCTTCGCATTTTCTTTTCCATGTAGTCAATGCTTTCTCTAAGTATATTTTGAATAGGGTTGAAACAACCCTGCAGAAGCCCTTTTGTTGTGGTGAAGTCTCCTATGATTCTTGTTCCCATTTTAATGGACACTTTATTTTCTTTATACAGAGCTTTTGTAGCTTCTATGAGTTCCGTCTGTATTTCTAATTTGTACATTGCCTCCCATAGTTCTGACCTTGGTACAGAGTCATACGCCTTTCTCAGGTCCACAAATGCCAAGTGTATATCTCTATTTTTTGCTTTTTTCTTTTCCAACAGTTGTTCCAGTGTGTATATGTGGTCTATGCATGATCTTCCTGCCGTGAAGCCTGCCTGATCCTCCCCGATTTTGCTTTTTATCGCTTGCTCTATCTTTTCTCGCAGTACATTCCCATATAATCTTCCTATTGATGATATTACGCTTATTCCTCTGTAGTTTTCGCATCGTTTTCTATCTCCTTTCTTAAATATAGATGTCATATATGCCGCCGTCCATTCCTTTGGGAGCTGTTCTCCATTTATGGCTTTCTGAAATATCCATTGTATCATCCGGTGTAATTTTTTTGATCCGTATTTTATAAGCTCAGGTGAGATGCCTCCAGGTCCCGGTGCTTTCTTATTTTTGATTGCTTTTATGGCCGTTCTCATTTCCCTATCTGTTATTTCTATTTCTTGTTGTGGGAATCTGCTTCGTCTTCGCCTGTTTTCTTTTCCAATGAATTGTGGTCTTTGTTCTGTTAATAGTTCCTTGTAGTAGTCATTCCATTCTTTGTCCTGTATATTTCCCAATTTAATTTTTTCTTTTGAGTTTTGTTTCAATCCCCAGTACTTTTCATGACTCCGAAGTTCTTGTACCTCCTATATATGTTTCAATATTTAAGCAGATTCTTTCCCATTCTTCATTCTTTTGCTGTGTTATTTGTTTTTTCACTTCTCTATCTTTTTCTCTATATTCTTTATAAACTTCATCGTTGTTTGTAGTCAGCCATTTTCTGTACAGTTGCTTTTTTTCTTCAATTATTCTTTTTGTTGGTTCATTTATTTCATAATAGTGCTGTTTATTTGTTATATGTTCTTTTTCCCCAAGGGCTTCGAATGCTGCTTGCTTTATACTCGCCTTTATATGCTCGTATATTTCTTCGATGTTGCCGTTGATAATTGATAATTGCTTTCATTAAAAGAATTTGTAATACACTCGCGATCATAAAATCCGGGTCACCTTGAAAATCACCGATATTTCATTTTTAACGAGCTTTATCGTAAATAATAATAACACAAATACAAACTAATGCATGTTTCTGGGAATTGTTGTCGGCTTAGCGGTGTCCTTTGCAACAAAGAATTTCAATAGTGCCGATTTCGCGGAAAAGCGCCCACTTCCCAAAATGAACGGTATCTGTAACTGCCGCTTGTTTTAAATGTCTCATTTGTGCTTCGACTTTCCGTTCAAACGCAACGAACAAACGTTTATTATTGCCACCATTAGTCCTTATTAGTGCCATTATTAGTGTTTATTATTGTTTATTTTTCGCCAAAAATACCCTTGACTGTTGTTGAAACGGCACAAATTGTTGCGCTTGTGAAAGACGGTCACACTCAACGGCAAGTCGCAAGAACTGTTGGCGTAAGCCTTTCTACGGTTCAACGAGTGGTTCAACGCTTTCAGGAGAAAGGTTTGCTATCCAGACGACCTGGCTCTGGACGAAGAAAAATGACCACGGTACCAGATGACCCTTTTCTTGTGTTTCAGGATTTACGAAACCGGATCTCAATTGCGATTATGCATCGAAATCGTCTACAGGAAGTACGAAATCGCAATGTTAGCGTTGCAACAGTTAGGAGAAGATTTCGTTCTTTTGGACTATCTTCTCGGGTAATGGCTACAGGACCGCCACTTCGCCTGGCGCATCGAGTTGCACGACTAGCTTTTGCTCGACAATACGCGCATTGGAGAATTACCGATTGTAGCAAAGAGTTATTTTCAGATGAATCCCGTTTCTGCCTAACTGGATCCGATGGACGTGTAAGAGTTTGGAGGAGAACCGGTGAATAATTTTCACAAGCATGCATTGCTCCAAGAATGCCATTTGGTGGAGGCTCGGTCATGGCTTGGGGAGGTGTATCTTCCGACCTCCGCACAGAATTACCCTTCATCGAAAATGGGTCCTTAACAGCACGACGGGACATTACGGAGATTCTGGAAGAACATGTTATGCATACCATGGCAAGGCTTGGAGAAAACGTCGTTTTTATGCAGAACAACGCGCGAACGCACGTTGCCACGATCAGTATGCAATACTTGGACGAGGTTGGAATTACGAGGTTACTCTGGCCAGCTAGGTCTCCGGACCTGAATCCCATCGAACATATCTGGGACGATTTGAAAAAACGTATTCAGTCCCTAACATCTCCTCCTAAAAACGGACAGAAGCTTAAGGATCTGTTAGTGAGAGAGTGGAATAACATATCACAACATGTAATCCGGAGAAAAATTGAGAGTATGCCCCTTCGTCTGCAAGAGGTCATTAGAGCAAGTTTAGGCAATACACGATATTAGTCATTGAAATTTTACTGACATTTTACCACGTTCTGTATTTTCCATTTTTTTCGTATGCCTGTTTTATCAACAATTTGGTTTGTTTTCTGCTTTTTCAATAAAAACAATAAAAAACCGTTTTTTTTCTTTCAAAACAAACATTGATGACAAATAAAATATATGTTAGCCTAAAAAAAAGGTTATTACTGAACCAGTGGCAAAAATATTCCAGAAACTTGAAATTTTCAAGGTGACCCGGATTTTATGATCGCGAGTGTATTAAAAGTTTTATATTGTGTTAGAGGCGTGGCCAACAAAATGTCATAATTTATTCTGTCTTACAATGTTATGTTGACATATGACTTTTTGGCTTAAATCTGCTGTTCTTGAAAAACAATTTTAATTTGATTGTTATATAGAAAAGATATTCCATATATAAGGTTAAATTTCAAGATATTTTCATAAACAAGGATATCCTTAATTTTTAATAATCTAATTTGGCCATATTAATAAATAACCTAGGAACCATTTCGAAGATTTTTGTAGCAATCTCCTTTGTAAACAGACAGACACGTAAGTTTTTTTATTCTGTATTTTGCAACTATTCATACAGTATATTTTTTGTGCCATTTGTATTTTTGATAACTGTTTGTGGTAAGACACAATAAATGTTAAATTTTGTTTCTTAACATTTGTTTCTTTTTTTTAACTAACCTTTTTTTGAGTCTCCGTTTGAAAAAGATATGTTTCTTTATGTTTGATAATTATTTCCCTAGTTACAACTAGCTGTTGTAATGGTTATAATTAGGCGCCTCGAAGTGGCGCTCTTTATAAATTACTAGAGGTGTTTCCTGTTTCCTTTTGTTTTGTTTGTCCCAAGTGATTCATGACCCTTTATTTTATTGTGTAGATACCCCAATCCGACCCATTTATTTCAACTTATCCACGACCCCAGCTCTCCAGCTAACCCCTGAGTGCCGTTCGCACATATAACGATTGTTTTGCTTGCCCTATCTTCGCCCCCATGACATCTTCGCATCCATACCAGGATCCGGATATTATAACATTCATCAAAATAGGACGGCTGCGTTGGATAGGACATGTAGAAAGAATGGAAGAAGGCGAAATACCAAACAAAATATTCAAACAGATGCCAGTAGGAAAAAGAACAAGAGGAAGACCGAAACTGAGATACTTAGAACAAATAGAAAATGATATAACAACCTTAAAAATAAAAAACTGGAGAAAAAAAGCCCGAAACAGATTGGAATGGAGAAGAATCCTAGAACAGGCCAAGACCCAAAAAGGGTTGTCGAGCCAGTGATGATGATGATGATCTTCGCCCCCATAGTTTCTGTCCCCAATTTTCTACCCTTATGTCCTTACCCTGAGGTAGGCAAAATATTTCGTTACAATGTCCATAAAAAATAATTACAAATGATACCAAACCATACGATATGCATTTTAAACATGAATTTTAAATAAACGTATGGTTTGAAACAATTGGTAATTATTTTTTACGGACATGCGAATTATCTTGTAATTTGAATGGTGAGATTTATTTACATTTTTTATAAAATGAATTTATTTGATTTATTGGAAGAATTGTCATCAAACTTAACTTAAGGCGAAATATGTGGTTTATGCAAGATAGTACACCACCACATTATAGAGAGAGGGCAGTGAGAACATACTTAAATACAACTTTCCTGAACGTTGGATTGTTCGTGGTAGTCATATTCGTTGGTCATGTGGTGAGATATTAATATAATTACTTAATGCATAAAAATCCCAAAAGAATACTTATTATTATACTTATAATACTTATTATAAATACTGCAGCAGTTTCTTTAGAACCAATGATGCTATTTGATATGAGACGATCTTTTATGGAATGTATTGACAAATACATTCGTATTTGTCGTAAAATGTTTGATGTAAAATCCAATTATTCTCTTATGTTGTCAAATCCTACTATTCTATTCTACTAACATATTTATTTTATTTAATATTTCGTTAACTATTAACTTTATTAAAGGAATTTTATACCAAAGTTCAGAAGTATTGATGTTGATTGATGTTTTTGTCTAATTTTCTTTCGTTGCTTGGAGTAATTGCGTTAAATATGAATTATGTAGTTTAAGCAATTTGGCATAAATCGTAATATTTTAAAGTGTAGAATCTACGGTTTCTTTTTGTACAATTACTTAAGGACCACCCTGTATAGATATATATATATATATATATATATATATATATATATATATATATATATATATATATATTGAAAGATTATACGAGAAACTAGGTTCAAGATACAGATAGACAAATGCGAATTTTTAAAAAAAGAAGTTGAATTCTTGGGCCACGTCGTAACTCCTGAAGAAATAAAACAAAATCCAAGCAAAATTAAAGCCATCATAGACTATCCCATACCAAATACTACCAAGCAGATTAGAGGATTTCTAGGACTACTTGGATATTACAGAAAGTTCATTAAGGATTTCGCAAAAATAACAAAACCGCTCACCTCATGTTTAAAGAAAGATGCCAAGATAGAACACACAGAACAATTCCTAAACTGTATCAAAATCGGCAAAAACCTGTTAACCAACGAACCACTTCTACAATTCACCTTTCAATCTCACCACAGATGCAAGCAACTTTGCTATAGGTGCTATCCTGTCACAGGGTCCTGTAGGACAAGACAAACCCATTCCATATGCATCAAGAACACTGAACGAGACCGAGCTTAAATATTCTACCATCGAAAAGGAAATGCTTGCAATCGTATGGGCTACTAAATATTTTCGACCTTATTTATTTGGAAGGAAGTTTAAAATTCTCTCCGATCACCGACCACTTCAATGGCTATTCTCTTTAAAAGATCCGAACTCGAAACTTGTTAGATGGAGACTAAAACTCGAAGAATTCGATTATGAAGTCATATACAAAAAAGGAAAATCCAATACGAACGCTGATGCATTATCCCGTGTCGAAATCCACACTAAAGAAGTAAGTACCATTGACGAACACGTAGAAGAAATAATCAGTCTATTATCCAGAAAAGAAGATGACAACATATCTATGATCAACCATCCAAACTCAGTATGCGATCCAGATGAAGAAGATCCTATGGTTAACTTAGACGAAATTATCAAAGAAAAACAAACATCCGGCCTAACTGCAGAAGAAATGAAAGTAATAGACAAACTTCTACAAGAAGAAAACCAAAAGATTGACAGTCATCCAATAAAATCGCTATACCAACAAGACAACAACACAGATGGTACCCAACATTCCACGAAGAATTCTGCCTTTGATCTTGTAAAATGTAACAATTTACTAGAAGATATAAGCAGTCCAGAAAGACAGAAAACCATCATACAAGACTATCACCAAGTAAAGACAAATCATAGAGGAATTAATAAAACAGAAATTCAAAACAGAAAACATTATTACTGGCCAACGATGAAAAAGGATATAGAAGATTATATTAATCTCTGCGATACTTGTCAAACAAACAAATACGACAGAAATCCAGAAAAACCGAAGTTTATGTTAACTCCAACACCAACGAAACCACTGGAACTTGTTCACATAGACACATTTCAAGCAGCAGGACAAAAATTCCTTACCATCATCGACGCATTTTCCAAAGTACGGTCAAGCGTACCCAATAGAAGGATCAAACGCGATTAACATCTTACACGCATTCCTGCTATTCATCACCCACCATGGACTACCACACATGATAATTTCTGATAGTGGAACTGAATTTAAAAATGGACTTGTTCAAGAATTCGTGGACACTCACAAGATCTTAATCCACTACACTACACCTGATAACCCGCAATCCAATGGAATGATCGAACGCTTTCACTCCACAATCATCAAGCATCTTCGAATATTAAAAGAAAAAAAGAAAACACTTAACATAAAAGACCAGATGCTATACGCCATTATGGCATACAACAATTCTATTCACTCAGCTACCAAACAGAAGCCCATCAACGTCCTTAATGGTCACATAGATGCTCAAGATCCATTTGATATTGACATTAAAAGAATACTGATAAATAATTACACACGGGAGCACAGATTGAAAACAAAAGAGATGTATAAAGAAATAAATAAGAAATTGCAAGAGAGCAAACAGAAAAACATTGAAAAGATAAACGAAAAACAACACTCTCCGATAACATATAAACCCAGCACGAAAATATACCTATACAGATTTTCACCTAAAATAGTCCAAAACAACAATCCTGTTACTGTTGATACCCAAGATACTACGGTGCATAAGAAAAATATTAAACATCAACCACCAATAAAAACTAACCGCAAAAATACTTTACAGATGTATCTCAGTAACAGCCCAAGAAGTGAAAATCCAGGACCTTCGAGACAATCCAGGGATCCTCCCAGTTAAGCTTGGAGAAACCAGAATCCAAACCAGCACCCATGATTTCATCCACTATTTCCAATTGGAACCAATAGCACAGGAAATCGAAACATTGGCATATCAATATCAAACTACAACTACAGCTATAGAAAATGGACTAAGTCAGCCGTACTTCGACAGTCTACAGAACTTCGACAAAACATTGCAGTATCTTCTTAAAACAGCCCAAGAGAAACTCGACTCAGTTTATCCAGCAAACAGAAATAAAAGAGGTCTTATCAATGGATTAGAAAATATTATAAAATCCATCTTAGGAAACTTAGATCAAGAAGACGCAGAAAGATACGATACAGCAATTCAGTCACTTGAACTCGATCAACAAAATATTATTAACAACATTAATAACCAATTAAGCCTTAATAAGAAAATAATGAACAACTATAACGAGACAGTGACACTACTAACCCACAATCAAGAGATAATAGCCGCAGAAACCAACAAAATCCGAACAGACTTAAACCAATTCGTCTTTGATTTCAACCATAACATGCAAGTTCGAAACGTTTTAGACCAGATGAATTTAGCCTTACAAACCATTATAAAAATATTAGATGACCTACAGACAACAATCACATTCGCAAAAATCAAAACTCTTCATAATGGACTTATAAAACCAGACGAAATAAGATGGACCATCCAGAAAATGCTAGAACATCATCCAGCTTCTTAGCTACCATACCTCGAAGAAGAAGACCTGATGAGATATTACGAGATAGTAGAAGTAGATGGTTACTACTCCAACCACTCTCTAGTCTTTATCTTACATTTTCCCATTCTTTATTCCAAAGTATTCACATATTTTCATCTATATTCACTTCCAACCATAAATAACACAATAATTATTCTACCTGGACCATATTTAGCTTCTAACTCAGAACTTTTTCAATAAATGGACCTACCATGCAGAAAGAGTGAACCAAAGAAATTCATTTGTCCAGAGAAGTTCCCGCAAGAAAATACAGAAACTGACGACTGTATCAATCAAATCCTAAAATTATCCAATGATGCCTCCCAATGTCAAAACGTGCCGATCACGATTAGCACAAAAATTATCCAAAAAGTATCGGAAGCTCACTATATTGCTGTTTTCTCAAAAGCTACTAAAATCTCCACCCACTGTTCTACTTCCAAAATTGAAGTACTCAGAGGAATATTTCTAATAGAACTACCCCCAGGATGTGAGTTCAGAACCAACAACGAAGTTTACATCAACTCCAAAGCAACAATATAAGAAGAACCGCTAACCCTGCCAAAAATAAAAATTAATCTTCAAGGGGAAAATCCAACAGTAAAGCCTCTAAAATTAGATAGAATCCAGTTAGATGAACTACATAAACTCCCAACGGAAGAAGAAAGACTCCAACCCGTATCTTTAAAAACAATGGATCATTACCATCTATGGACACCACCAATATATATCCTGGCAACAGCCCTTATCATTATTTTGGTTTACAAATTACGAGAGATATGGAAAAAGAAGACAACCGAAGAAGACGATACAGCCGATTCAGAATCCATACCTTCAGTTTTGTTCATCCCTCACAAAACTTCCCAAGGGCATAAAGAAATTACGGTGCAGTAACCCAGGAGGTCAGCAAACCCAATCAACAGTTTTGTCAGAATTTAATTTTTATATAAAAGAAATAGTATTGTAATTAAATTCAGTTATTTTCAATCAATAAAGCAGTGCAAGGGTCTTTTTAAAAAGTACCTTCGCGAGTTTAAACCTTTAAGTTGCACTATACAAAAGTACAAACCAAACATAGCACTTAACCATTCTTTGTCTTAGTTCTAAACTGAGATGGTTATTGCAAACAAATGACTTCATTTTCATAAAAGGAGTTTTAGTCATTGCTGTTCTACGTTTTATTTCTATGTCTGGATCTAGTTGGTCCGTTATCACAGTTCCCAAATATGTCATTTTGTGAACTTTCTCAACTTGGACTCCGTTTAATTGAAGATTTGCATCGGGATGTGGGTCACGACTAAACCCTAAAAATTTGGTTTTGTTTGAGTTTATTTTAATGCCCATTTCCTCTCCTACCTCGTGAACACGATCAAGCAGAATTTGAAGACCTTCAATATTATCTGATAGAATTACTGTATCGTCTGCATATCTAATCACATTAAGTAGTTCCCCGTTGATTTTTATTCCATATGGTTGTCTCTTAAGTGCCTTTTTAAATAACTGGTCCGAGTAAACATTGAACAATGTTGGCGACAAAATGCAACCTTATCTGACTCCTCGTTATAGAAATTTCATCGGTGTAGTTATCTCCAATTTTTACGATAGCAGTTTAATTCCAGTACAAATTTTTAATAACACGAATATCCTTGTCATCTATTCCGATATTTTTCAGTATTTGCATTAATTTTACATGCTGTACTTTATCGAATGCCTTTTCGAAGTCCACGAAACATACAAATACATATTTTCTTTGGTTACGGCATTTTTGTAATAAGATGTTAAGAACAAAAAGTGCCTCCCTGGTTCCCATAGCATTTCTAAAACCAAATTGGGTATCTTCAAGATCTTCGCATTTGCGTCTAATTCCGTTGTGAAGTATTCTTAGGAAAATTTTAAGAGTGTGGCTCATTAGGTTAATTAATCGATATTCTGAGCAATTTCTAGCACTGTGTTTGTTAGGTATTGCGACAAAGATGGATTTGAGCCAATATGTGAGAATCACTTCGGTGTTATATATTGAATTAAAAAGTCTTACTACTACTTTTACGTTATCATTCTCTATTAGTTTCAGCAACTCAGTTGGTGTATGATCTTTACCACAAGCCTTTCTAATTTTAGCATTATTTATAGCGTGTTCTACCTAGCATTTCATAATTTATGGGCCATCAGTACAGTTCTGGTAGAATTCGGCAATATTATTCCTGTCATCTTCAAACAACTCTGATATATACAGCTGCCATTCTTTTCTTATTCCGTGCTCATGTACAATAATTTTGTCCACGATTTTGTGAACAATTTTGTTATTGTCAACGAGTACAGAGGGAACTCGTTTTTTAAATGTTACTCATTTCTTTTAGTTTTTTGTGCACATGAAATAAGTCATGTTTAGAAATTACATCCTCCATTTCGTCACACCTTTCTCTCATCCATTTTTCTTTGGCTAATTTGATCTCCTTTTTTATTCTTCTCTGCAGGTGTCTATATTCTGTTTCATTAGATTTTATCAGTCGACGTTGTTCCATTAATTTCAAGAAGTCGTCTGTCATCAATTTATTTTTCTTAATTAAGTTTTTTCTATAATCCTTGGTTTTTAAATTCACTCCATAGTTCTTCTGGATCTTCTAGTTGTTCTCCGATGTTTTTTATTCTATTGTTAAATTCTTTTTTAATGTTATGTTTTATGTTTATATCATCAAAGTTAAGTACATTGGTTTTTGGTTTTGTCGCTGAATTCGTTTTAACCTTAGTTTAATATCTGCTACAAGTGGTTGATGATCAGATCTAATATCTGCCCCAGGAAATGTAGTGACTTTTTTGACGGCATTTCGGAAACGCTCATTTACAAGTATATAGTCTATTTGATTTCTTGAAGACTCAGGGTTATTGCCATCATCAAATGGGGCGTTCCAAGTGTATAGTCGTCGCTTGGGTAGTTTATACCAGGTGTTTGCAATGATCATATCGTTTTCTTTACAAAATTCATACAGTCTCTATCCTCTATCGTTAGCTTGTCCTAAACCATAAGGACCTACAGTCTGACCTTGTCGACCTTCCCCAATTTTTGCGTTGAAGTTGCCTATAATATATAAAATTTCGTGTTTATTAAGTTTCTATAAGATGTCTTGAATCCGATCATACAACTTCTCGACTTCATCGTCATATTTTCTATCTGCAGTCGGGGCATAGATTTGAAGTATGTTAGTTTTAATTGGTTGAGTATTTATTCGGAGTAATATTATTCTATCCGAGACTGGTACGAAATTGGTCACATACTTACTCAGTTCTGATGTTACTAATATACCTACACCATTTTTGTGATGCGGGTCTTCTGTACTGTTACCGGAATAATATAATACACTTCCGTTCTTTTTACATGATCCTGACTCTGACCATCTCATTTCGCTGATTCCCAGTAGGTCTATTTTCATTCTTTTCATTTCTCGAATTGCGTTGACTTCTAATATTCCATGTGCACATTCTAAAATTAGATTTCTTTATTCTTAGGATTTCTTCACGAGGTTTTCGCATGTTTACGACTTGAGAGGCCTTGTGGTATAAATATATTTCTCCTCTCCTGTCGAATCTTGGCCCCCGCTTTTCATGATTAGTAGAGATAGTGCAAGCACTCCTGACCACGGCGCAGTAGACGAAATTTGGTTTAGTCCCCACTTCCATGCGAAACGCATTGTACTATGCACTGTATAATTCCACTTACAATAAAACCTTTCTGCCTTTACGTGAATTTGACTCCGCCTTCGCGCAGCTCCATGGTCAGGAGTGTTTGAACTATCTTTAATGGTTTGCAATTGCAGTGTCAATTCTATAGTGATTTTTCGGGGTATGCTCTATGAGCCGTTAATGCAGTGGTTCCTCTTTGCCTTCTGCATTCTTATGCCGTTGCCAATATTAGTTGACAAAAGAAAGAGTTAAGAATCTGGTTACTTCTATAATTAAAGAAAAAGAAGATTGCACTATTAAAAATCAACCAGTACAAGAAACAGAAACCGATAAAGATGACTTAAGTGGTGTATTTTTGATGAATTAATTGGGCATGACTCATCTAAACGTACACCTGTATCGAGAGCTATAAAGAAGTCAACATGTATTTGTCTGATGATATATTACCCAGAAAAAATTCGAACGGAGATTGGAACTGTCCATTACAGTGGTGGAAAAACCATCGCCATGTATATCCTAACTTAACCACTATATTCATAAAATATTGTAATATTGTAGCCATCTGTTCCTTGTGAACACATGTTCAAAATCTGGTTTAATTTTAAATAAAAGAAGAACACGGTTAACAACAAGTAAAGTGGAAAAACTTATGTTTTTATATGTCCATTTAGACGATTCGCGATTTAATAAAAACGTGTAATGTAAATGTAAGTACGATTTACTATTTGTATTGTGTAATTTATTTTTCAAGTTATAATAAATATATCCTTCATTATTATAAATATTATAATAAATATTTCACTTCAATACATATACCCATAAACGATAATAGCCAATATGTTTGTTTATGTACTGTCTTACTTGAAACTACTGTTAAACAATCAACTAGTTTGAGAATAATTTAACTAGTTACTTGTTTACGAAAAACGGTTCAGTTGCGTTAACGTTAAAAACGTCAACGACCCACCTCTACTCGTTATCAGTTTTAAAATCAAAGTGTCCTTAGTTTGACACCGCGACGTTGCCAAATAATTTTGTATGAAGCTTTTTTATTGTGGCGTCATAACGCAGTTTATTATTTTTATTGAGAATAAGGCACAATGCGGCTTTAAAATAAGCTTATTTAGATGTTTAGATTCCAATTCGGAAATCGTACTTAAAATACGAAACATGAATAAATTTTATTTATATAAAAGATTTCCGAAGTGGAAATCAAAATGTTAAATTACGCTTATTGTAAAATAAAATTGTGGCATATTCCTAATAAAAAACTGTAAGCTGCCATTTAAATCAATTCGCCCAAATTTGATTATCTTACACTTCTTCTACTATCTTATTAACATTCTTCAAATGTTAAAAAGACAACAGGTCAAATAAAACCAATAAGTTTGGCAACGTTGAACTTCCTCTTTTTTATTATTTCCACTAATGCATTTTCGACGATATAAAGGGCGGACCTAATACACATCTCTCTTTTAAAACAGGTGTTTCTCACTCCATCTCAGGTCCTAAGGTCCATACCGACCATAAACTTTTACCTATACTATATATCCACAAATCACAATGTATAGAACAAAAGAAACGGAACACAAAAAAATCTAAACAGTGGACGCTTAATGTATATGTCAACAAATTACTTATTATATAAATAATAATAATGGTTCTATTTTCCAATTCTGTATTTGATTCTTGTTGGAGCTCTACGACTGTATAGAAATCCTCGTTAATGTAAAGTTTATGATTTGTAATAAAGCAGGTATTGTTTATGTCCTGCCTAGTGAGTAGTAGATGTTTACGTAGTATTTTATGTTCTTCCTGTTGCTCTCTTGTAAGGTCTTGCGCAATATTTATATTTGTTCCTTTTAAATTTTTTAGTTTCTTCAATTATACCTTGCATTTGTAATTCTTGTTTTTCTCGAATAATCCCAAAAATAACTATGTTATTTTGTCTTTTATATTTTTTAGTTAGTTCAAATCAAATTCTTTAGATCGCTGTTTATTTATAGATACTCTTATTATTTCTTCCAACAATTCATATTATTTGTAAGTACAATATTTTCCATTATTTTATTCAGTATATTTTAAGTAGTGTATGGCCACTTAAAATGGTTAATTAATTTGGGTTTAGATAGGAAAGCAAATTACCTTTGTTTTTGAATATACCTACTATGATGTTATTTTTAAGGTTATGAAAAGTTTATATTATTTAAACTGACAATATTTAACTGGCTCTTTTTATATTATTTGTGATGTTAGTCTCATATTTCACTTACGATTTTGTTTTTAGTTTAATCCGCTATATTTTCCAAGACTCATTAATATTTAGGACCAGTACCAAATACACACTTGCTAACATAAACGCAGCCACACACTGAAATGAAAGCACAAAGCAAAAGTTAAACTTTGAAGACGATATAGCAAAAAGTTAATAAAAACAATTTAATGTAAAAAATGGTACACTTAATACAGCCGTAACTTGAACCGGAACGCTAAAGTGTTCCACACAGTAACTTAAAAACTTTTTCTTTCAGTTTCCATAGACTTCCCTTGGAGATGGCCCAGCGGAGAACTTGGACTAAGGTGGAAAAATAAATGCCAAAATAAATCCTGGATCTTGAGTATGAAATAATGACACCATTGCGGTGCAATCAAGAGATTGCACAAATTAATCCAAAACTGAAAAAAATTATAGCAATGGAACTAGTTTGCCAAATATGGCTTTTACTACCTTAAAAAAAATACTAATTTCCAAACAATCTACAATGATACGTACGATTATAATTAACCACAGATTATGAATGATGTAGAAAGAAGGAAGGATACTGTTTCATCTAAAGATACCCAAATGTAATTAAGTTACTTACAAGTCACATACTATCTAAAGTAAAATAAACTAAAGCTTTAGCATAGCATAAGATAGACTTAAATACCAATACTCAATTCATACAGATATCAAAATAATGTCAAATCGGACACTGGTTCCAAAATTGACTTATCAGTGGACAACAGATTTATAGGAGCATATCCAAGGATAATCAGTCAAATGTGTGGATTGATTTACAAATTATAAGTAACAATAAAAAATGCCAAACATTTATAAACCAATTTAAGAATTTTTTAGGTACACATAGGTACAATACGAATTAGATGTTAAACCGACCTATAATCGTTGCCAGACGTACAGCAGAATGACTGGAAAAGTAGAACTGGCTTTGAATAAACATACACTTTACATAATAGCAGTAGTTAAACTCAGTGCAAAACTATATATACAGTATCGTTTCATAACTCATTCATTACTGATAAAAACTATTTTTTTAAAAATCATACCTCACAAAATCAAAAATGAGTAAGTAAAATTCTTCTTCTTCTCCTTTTTATGTAGACATGACTTTGTCTGTTTTTCAATGTGTCTATGGTAAGTTTTCATTCCATCGTTTTAGTGGTCTTCCCACTGATCGTCTTCCTATTGGAGAACCGGCTCTTGCCGTCTTTACTACTCTATTTGTTGTCATTCGGCTTATATGATCGTTCCATTCTACTCTTCTATTTCTTACCTTACAGTTCTTAATGTTCTCCATCTTGCACCTACATCATATATCTGTACTTCTAGCTCTGTCCCATAGTGTCTTGCCATCAATTTTTTAAAGTGTTTTGATCTTTGCTGTTTCTAACCTCATTTTTGTCCTCTCTCTGTCAGTTCGTGTTTCTGCCGAGTATGTCATTATTGGTCTGATGACTGGTTTGTAAATTGTGCCTTTCATTTCTTTCTCGATATTTTTATTTCTCCATATTATTTTATTCAGGCAGCCTGCCGCTCTGTTTGCTCTATTCACTTGATCTTCCACTTCAGTTTTGAGCTTTCCGTAGCTAAAAAATGTGATGCTAGATATTTAAACTCCATCACTTGTTCAATTATCTGACCTTCCAGTTCCAATTTACATCTTAGTAAATTTGCTGTTGTAACCATGCATTTTGTCTTTTTTGGGAAAATTAACATGTTAAATTTTCTGGCGGTTATATTAAATTGGTGCAGCATACGTTGTAAATCGTCTTCACTTTGAGAGAGTAGTATTGCATCGTCTGCATAGCAGATTATTTTAAGTTGTTTTTCTCCCATTTGGTATCCTTTTTAAGGCTTACTTTTTTATTATTTCATCTATAATCGGGTTAAACAATAGAGGACTCAGGGAATCTCCCTGTCTTATCCCATTGCCAGCTTCAATAGAGTCGGTTAGTTCCTCTTCCACTTTTCCTTTTAATGTGTTGTTTTGGTAAATATTTTCGTAAACAAGTATATAATAATAATAAGTAAGTAAAATTTAAATAAAAAATATAATTGGCATTTAAAAACATTATGGTAGAGACAAAGAATTTAAAAACATTATGGTAGAGACAAAGATTATTGTACAAACAATAAGATACAGTCTTGTTTCATTAAATACTTTCAAGGGTTTTCATGGAATATATTTTTTAAACAATAAAATTCATTCAGAGATCGATCTAAATTATCCAAATCCTTATGTCATAGTAGAGTTGAATTAAATTAGAGCATAAATGTGGAATGTTAGAACACAAGAGAAAGGATAAACAATATGAGATATTGAAATTACAGTTATTCTTACTGTCACGCGAGTTATGAATATAAAGATATATATATATATATATATATATATATATATATATATATATATATATATATATATATATATATATATATATATATATATATATATATATATATATATATATATATATATATATATATATATATATATATATCTATATATATATATATATATATATATATATATATATCTATATATATATATATCTATATATATATATATCTATATATATATATATATCTATATATATATATATATATATATATATATATATATATATATATATATATATATATATATATATCTATATATAGATATATATAAAGATCTATATATATATATATATATATATATATATATATATATATATATATATATCTATATATATATATATCTATATATATATATATATATATATATATATATATATATATATATATATATCTATATATATATATATCTATATATATATATATCTATATATATATATATATATATATATATATATATATATCTATATATAGATATATATAAAGATCTATATATATATATATATATATATATATATATATATATATATATATATATATATATATATATATATATATATATAGATATAAAGATATATATATATATATATATACATATATAGGTATATAGATATAATATATTGATATTAAACGGAGAGTCCTTGATAATGGACATGCAAATATATTGGCTAAATTTCAATTTTTATAATTCTCAACTTACCTCTTCTTCCAAGCGTACGACGTTTCCTTGCGCGTTGGTTAGAGCAGTATCTAAAATATCGATATGAGTCCTTTGTTCCTGTAAGGTTGCACGTTGAGCCGCTAGCTCTATTTCTTGTCTTTCTTTGGCTGCAGATAACTCTTTATCTAAAAAATAACAATTTAAGAAATTTAATCACGAAACTATATTTGACAATATCGAAAGTATAGAAAAGTGGAAATGAAATGTATGCGAAATGTAATTGAAATTTAATATGTAATATGACGATTAGCTCATAGTAAAAGGTAGTAGAACAACGCATATGCTATTTATTTTTGTGTTGATATTTCTGAGAAATGTCTAAAACTTAATCTTGTTTTTTGTTTCCCAATTAATTTATTTTCTATAAATATTTCGAGCTCGTCCTGCCTACTTCGATAATAATCGACAAATCTTATAGATCAAGTATTCAACCAATAAACCACATGAAAATTAATAATCCATTAGTCCATCCACAATGCAACACAAATTAGGGGGATACATGATACATAAAGCTAATTATCATGTTACATAGAAGTAACAGTTGTCTTGATTAAAAAATTATGATATCAAAGGAATCGAAAAAAATGAGGCTCAAATGAGGTCAATCACATAAATATACAGCTTGGTAAAAGACCAGTCAAGTTTGGCTTATATTTGAACAAATATGTTTGGGGCAATTAATTATAAAATTATATATATGTATATATATATATATGTATATATATATATATGTATATATATATATATATGTATATATATATATATATATATATATATATAAATATCTATATATATATATACAGGGTGGTCCTTAAGTAATTGTACAAAAAGAAACCGTAGATTTTGCACTTTAAAATATTACGATTTAAGTCAACTTAAATAAAATATTAATATTAAAGTGGAAATGTTAAAGTTAAAGTGTTAAAGTGGAAATTTAAAATTATATTTTTCGCTATAACTTTTATGTTTGTTAACATTTATGTATAAAAATTAACAACTGGATACTATTAAATATAAGAAATTATAATTTAATGCACACTTTGACGTATCTGGTAGAGGGCGCCACATATGCCACATATGTGGCATAAATTTGCACCTAACTTTTTTGCTCTTTAAGTTATGGATATATTTGATAAAAAATATTAAAGATACATTATTTTAACAAAAAAAAGGTATACTTGTAAATAACTTCAAAACTCAACAGTTTTCGAGATAATCGCATTTTACAAATCAACTACATAATTCAGATTTAACGCAATTACTCCAGGCAACGAAAGAAAATTAGGCAAAAACATCAATACTTCTGAATTTTGGTACAAAATGCCTTTAATAAAGTTAATAGCTAACGAAATATTAAATAAAATAAATATATCAACAGGATAATTAATAATATGATTTGACAAAATAATAGGATAATTGGATTTGACATCAAACATTTTACGTTTTATAATAAATTAAAGTTATAAACATTTTATTTTTCAAACCAAATTAAGAAATAGTTAAACTAATTAAGATAAATAACTCTTTGTCAAAGTAAGTGTTTGATATGTCCACCATTTTCCTCAATACATTTATCAATCCGTTCCATAAAAGATCGTCTCATATTAAATAGCATCATCGGTTCAATAGAAACTGCTGCAGTATTTATTTCTTCCCAAAGTTGGTTGCGAGTGTTTATGGGATTCTTGTAGACACGTTGTTTCATTGCGCCCCATACACCAAAATCTAGCGGATTAAATTCTGGGCTATGTGGTGGCCAAGGAAAATGACTACCACGACCAATCCAACGTTCCAGAGAGTTGGTATTCAAGTATGTTCTCACTGCCCTTGTATAATGTGGTGGTGCACCATCTTGCATAAACCACATATTTTGCCTTAAGTTTAATGGCAGTTCATCCAACAAATCAATAAACTCGTTTTGTAAAAAATATAAATAGTTCTCACCATTCAAATTACGAGGTAACTCGCGTGGCCCTAATAAATGATTACCAATGATTCCACACCATACGTTTATTTTAAATTCATGTTGGAAATGCCCTTCTCTCTTAACATGCTAGCATCAAAACTGCCTTAAAAAAAACGTGGTAGGTACAATAGCTGGCATTGTAGACTAGCACTTAGCTTCATATCATGTTTTCTATATTTTTTAAATATTATTTTTAACATTTAATAAAGTAACTTTTTTATTTATTTATTATTTATATTTTAAACAAATTATATTATATTAAAATAGTTCAATAAATTAAGGTTGCTAGTAGCGCCACCTGCTAACGTATCAACAAAATACAGACCCGTCAAAGTGGGACTTAATATATTAAGTTATTATTGAAATATAAATTTGATATTCGATCACTAATTTGATAGTAAATTATTATATAAAATAAATGAGACGTTTAAAAATAAAATTTGATTATAGTTTGAAAGGAATTTATTGACAACTAACGTTAAACGTGACGCCGTAGCGTAAGCGCTACGGCGTCACGTAGCGCTCGTGACGCCGTCTCGTAGCGCTTCCTCCGTGACTCTCACCTCACAATTTTACAATAAAGAAAAAGTAATACAACGTCAGCATAGAAACTTATAAAAGCGATATATAAAGGAAATTGTAAACATGATGACGGCCAACTTCTGAATACAAACACGGCACTCAAAAACGAAGATAGAAGCTTCTCTCCAATAAGACATTTAGCAACCATAACAAAGCATTTTCGGAAATTACATTATCATATTTGAGTTGTTTTAATAAGAACAAACTAATAATTATGCTTATTCACAGGTATTCAGTGCTTTACCGCAAAATTATCACAACTAAGAATTATCATGCAGCTGACTTATAAAATGCGATTATCTCGAAAACGGTTGAATTTTGAAGTTATTAACAAGTATACCTTTTCTTTGTAAAAATAATGTGTCTTTAATATTTTTTAATAAAAATTGGGCTAACTTAAAAAGAAAAAAATTAAGCGCAAATTTATGACACATATGTGGCATATGTGGCGCCCTCTATCAGATACACCAAATTACGCATCAAATTATAATTGTTTCTACCCAAAAACATCCAATTATAAATTTTTGTCCATAAATATGTTATAGCAAAAAATATAATTTTAAATTTCCACTTTAACACCCTGTATCTTTCTTAATATCAACATTTTAATAAAGCAAGTTGACTTAAATCGTAATATTTTAAAGTGCAGAATCTACGGTTTCTTTTTGTACAATTACTTAAGGACCACCCTGTATATATATAAAAAAAATTTAATCTTTGCAGATAAGTTAAATAGTCTTCTTCTTCTTAAAGTGCCCTCTCCTCAATGGAGGTTGGCTACTACAATTTTAAAATCTTCTCTATCTTCAGCTGTTCTTATTAGCTGTTCAAAATTTAGCCCTGTCCATTGTCGGATGTTTCTGAGCCACGATAGTCTTTTCCTTCCTAGGCCTCTCTTTCCTTCGATTTTTCCTTTCACTATAAGTTGGGCATATTGGTACTTATTATTTCTCAGTATGTGGCCTAGGTATGATGTTTTTCTAACTTTTACTGTGTTAAAAAGTTCTCTTTCCTTGCCTATTCTATGCAGCACTTCTTCGTTTGAGGTGTGCGATGTCCATGAAATTTTGAGCATTCTCCGGTAGATCCACATTTCAAAGGCCTCCAATTTATTTACGGTTGATGTTTTTAGGGTCCACGTTTCAACTGCATATAGAAGAGTCGACCAGACGTAGCATTTTGATAAACGTAGTCGAATTTCAAGTTTTATTCGAGAATCACAAAGCAGTTTTTTTATTTTTTCGAAAGATTTTCTGGCCTGTTCTATTCTCGATCTTATTTCTAGATCAGGATTTAGGCTGCTATCGATCCAACATCCCAGGTACTTAAATCTATTGACCTGTTCTAAAATGTGCCCATTTATTGTGCAAGGTTGAGGTACGTTTTAATTTTTTCGGATTGACATCACTTTGGTTTTTTTAATGTTTATTTTCATACCAAATTGCTCACAAGTCGAGTTGGTCTTGTCGATGAGTCGTTGTAGACCTACGTCGGAATCCGCAATTAACACTGTATCATCGGCGTATCTGATACTGTTGATATTTACGCCATTCACCTTGACTCCATCCTTGGAATCCTCCAATGCTTCTTTAAATAGAAACTCGGAGTAAAAATTAAACAGCAGAGGCGACAGAACACATCCTTGTCTAACTCCCCTCCTAATTTCTACTTCTGCGGATGTGGAACCTTCGATCCTAACTCTAGCGTTTTGGTTCCAGTACAAGTTTTTTAAGAATTTGATGTCTTTTCCATCTAAACCGACTTCTTGCAAACGTTCTAATAGTAGGTCGTGTCTTACTCTATCAAATGCTTTTTCGAAGTCTATAAAGCATATAAATATATCTTTCTGTTGGTCGTAGCATTTTTGGGCGAGAACTAGTAAACTGAACAGGGCTTCTCTCGTTCCCATGCCGGCTCTGAATCCAAACTGATCGTCTCCGATGATTGTTTCGCACTTTCTATAGATACGATTATGTACGATTTTTAGTAGGACTTTCACTGCATGACTCATAAGGCTTATCAGACGGAACTCATTGCAGTGTTGTGGGTTTGGCTTTTTTGGTAGTGGGATGAATATTGACTCCAGCCAATCTTGGGTACCATAAATGCGATTGAATAAAAGGACAAATATTTCGATATTTTCTTCGCTGATTAATTTTAACGTTTCTGGGTATATTCTGCCGGGGACTAGGGGCCATTTCTGTTTGTGCTTTCATTGTAGTTTTCTTGGGAAATATATACCAGAGTCGTTTCCCGTTGCCTTCTCTGGTTCGTATTTTAACCGATCCTCTGGACACAGACGCTATTTGCAGCCGCCCACTCTGGGTCAGACGCTGCGTGCTAGTTTGATCCCTACCACTTACCAACTCATCCGCCCGAAGCCGTTGGTCAGCAAGTGGGAGATCGCTTATACCGGCAATCGCTCGGTAAAATTTTCGCCATATCTGGCTACCTTCACTTAGTTTAGCCTGCAGACCAATGCAGTTGCCCGGGGTGTGGCACGTGGAGCCATAAGTGAGAATTAGCTGTCTTATGAGGACCAGTTATCAAGAACCATCTCCCGTCTATGACGCTCGATGTGGTCGTTCCGATAAAAGGTGCTACCTCTATAACACAACTCTACACCCAGTTAAATAGTAAACTCTTAAATATTGGGGAAATCTGCAAGAAAGACTCTAATGAGTATCAATTGTTTCGCCGAACGTTTTCGCCAAAGAGAATTAATTTGGCTTCTTCAGGGCTGAAAGAGAATAAATCATAATTAGCTACCACATATTATCTATTAAAAACATTATTGATCTTACCGTAACTTAGAATTGTAGAGTTAGAATGTTAAAAAACTTAGCTAGTAACAACATAGTGGTGTTTTTTGTTACTATGTGCAAAAAAAAGTTTTTTTTAACGTTGGAAATGTATGGTAGCTTTGAACTTAAAACGCAAAGGTTTACCCAAGGTTAATCGAAAAACCCAATGTAACTACATTTAAAAGGAGGTAATTCTTTGAATTATCGGCAATAACTAAATTTTTGATCGTTAGAAAGTTTAAATGTGAGGTTCTGTTCTACCAGAACGCATGTGCTGACAATTCAAGTAGTTCTTTTGAATCTTTATGTCGTTAAGGTTCATTGGTAAAACCGAATGAAGTTAAATCCCAGTATAGGCAAATATTATTTTAGATTTTCTTAATTGAAATTATATTGTTCATGTATTATTATAATACCTTATTGAGATGTATCTAAGAAAAGCAAGGGAATGCTATCTTTTTTAGTTAATGAAAATTAATTATTAAAGTAGGTTCGTTGTTAATGGATATATCATTCAAGTTAGTTATCTGTGATGTTGTATTGTTCTTGGTATCTGATTTAAGTAAGAAGTGGTATATATCGCTTAGATTCTTAATGTCACTCTTAACATTGATGGAGAAATCGTTAACGAAAATATAAGACATTTCAATGAACTCTCTTTTAGATTTATTGTTCTCACGGTGGAGACTTGTAGTGTTAGTATAGTCCATGAGATGACCAGTGGAATGGACATGTTTGGCTAATGCACAGCGGTCAGGGTGAAGTCGAGAATCACTTTTGTGTAGTGTAATACGTGATTTCAATAATTGAGATGTTTGGCCGATGTAGGAATTGCTGCAAGAGAGGCATGGAATGTTGTAGACAATGTTACTAAGCCTATCTATGGGAGTCTTATCTTTTATCTTAGAATAAAGATTATTAATTATTAGGGCTGATCTACAAGCCACATTAAGTTTAATGTTGTTATTATTATTACCAAATTTCACCAAGATATTCAGATTTCACTATATGCTCTACATTTGTTAAATTTTCGTTTTACAAAAAAAATGTTTTTAACACGATTTACTCTTCAAAGAAAAAAGTTACTTGTAGTAGATGTGATTGTTTCGAATTAGAAATTAAAAATTGCACAAATAACGAACAATTAAGCAAGTTAAAAAAAGAAAAAAAAAAGTGTACTTAGAAGAAGCTGAAAATGCACAATCTAAAAGAAAGCTAGACATGAAGATGAGCAACGATCAACCAGAAGTGAAAACCTTTTGTTTTGATTTAAAGAAAACTCTTCCCCTTCCGAGAATTCCAATAAATATCGTATATTATAAGCGCCAATTATGTATTTACAACCTTGGTATCCATAGCGCCAAGGATAACAAAGGTCATTGTTATATTTGATTAGAAGATGAAGCTGGTCGGGGAGCCCAGGACGTAGGCAGTTGTCTTAAGAAACACATTGAAGAAAATGTTACTTCCGCAAAACATTAAGTAATTTTGTATTCAGACTCTTGTAGCGGCCAAAACAAACAAAATAGCAACATCAAAATAGTTTTGATTGTGAAAACGATTTTGGAAACTCATGCTACCATTGAAAAAATTAAATTACGCTATTTCTTTCCTAGTCATAGCTTTTACCCAATGGTAGTGATTTTGGAGATTTTGAAAATGCCATAAAATTTCAACAACGTTTATATACCGTTGATGATTACCTAAACGTGATGAAAAAATCCCGTAAAAAGAACCCACTAGTAGTTCACAGAATGAAAAAAGAAGAATTCGTTGGAACAAAAAGTTGGAAACTATGATTACAAACCGAAGTCAGACATAGAAAACAGTAAGGCTGGTTTAAAACAAGAGAAATTTAAATAGGAAAGGATATACCACTGATTATTTTTATGAAAACTGATTTTAACACTAGTGAAGTTGAAGTAAATCTTTACAAGGAATTTCAAAAAGGACGGCCTGTTGCAATGCAATCCCTAAGTAACCACTTGATTCCTCTTTGGCCCACAGGCAAGCCACTTTCTGTGCCTAGGCTTACGAACTTAAGATCTTTAACGCACCTAATACCAAATGATGCAAAACCTTTGTATTGCTCCCTTTTCAGAAACAATACAATAGAAGACGACATTAGAAGATTTTATATTTTTGATTAATTTCTTAAGTAATATAAAATATTCAAAAAAACGACTTTTGTCATACCCAAAAAGAAATAATAGCTTGTGGCCTACCAATCATTCACTAAAAGTTGTAACGAGTCCGTCACTTCAATAATTCTTTATTCACTTTAAATAAAATTTTTAAATCCATATCCTCTTAATAATTTTCTAAATTTTTAAATTCTAAGTTGGTATTGAACAGCGACACCCAGCGTCCATGTTTGCAACTATAGTTTAGCTAGCTCAAAACCCGTGCCCATTGCGCACTTCTGCTTCGACGTTCGTGAAAGACACTTGAGTTCAAAGGTAGGGGACAGAGGTGGCTTAAAAGGTTTTTTTTGGAATTTTAAAGTTTTTTTATGAAGAAGTAGCAGGAAGTTTTAGTTTGGGGTTTTTTTAAGTGTCCTGCTTGGTTTATAGCCACTCTGAGCTGGTAAGTGTATCCAATTATCAATAAAATGAAAATATAAAAACCATCAGCCATTTTGAGATCCTATAGTATTGTCATTTTTCAGTTGATTCGATATATTTATCTGAACTGTTTTCCATCATTTCATTAAGAAATATTCAACATCTAAATCGAAAGTGTTATTGATATAAAATCATATGTATTTTAATTTTACTTCCTGGCCCTAAAAACATAATTATATATCGTTAAAACAATCTATTATCTATTAAGAGTATCGATAAAAATATTCTGTCTTGTACCGTTCTTTATATCATAAAATATATTATTATCCATGTCATGCTTTTCGTTAAAATTGTCGATATAATTAATCCATTTTACTTAAAATATTGTCAAACCATGCGAAGGTCAAAAATGCATTTACAAAACCATTAAGTTTTTTTTTTTTTTTTTTTCATGCTTCATTAAGTAACCTTTATAAAACCTTTCAAGGTTTATAAACCTGGTGTTTTTCCCTACTTTGTATCAAGAGTAAGAAAGAACTCTAAAACAAATGTTTTTTTTAGCCTACCTTTGCTAGTCAAGCAGAAGTCAGATGAAAAATTTAGTATTTTGTTTTTTTGGATTTTGGTTTAAAAAAAAAGAAATATAAGTTTGGATTTACATAATTGTCCGTCACCCATAGCTGTTCCTTTAGAGGTCCAGACCTCTCTGAAACTATTCCCGGACAACTTCAGGGAACCAGTCGGAACGATCTCCCCCATTTAGAGTGTGGAACACTATTTATTTGTATTAAGTCTTATTCACCAATTTGAATCATTTTTTGTGTAATATTTTTTTTGTATATTTAACTTCTACTATTTCATTTAATAATAAGAACCGTCATTTTTTTTAAACAATTTACTGAATAACATTTAAGGACTAATTGTCAACTACAGGTAGAGGTTTTTAAGACCTCCCTTTCAACTCTGTTGTACGGTTTTATGTGTACACATTTAATCAGAGAGGTATTAATTGTTATTGTATTATTATATATTTACACCTTTGGACATCTATCCCTTCAGGATAGTGTCCTCATTACTTTAGCCGAATATTTAATTGAAAGCCGAAGTACAGGGTTACCTCTCTAGTAGGCCAGTAAATTACCTTTTTAGGACGAATCATTAAAATTTTCTTATATTTTATTATTTATAAATTCAGATTATCTAGGATCAGTTGTGGATAACCGGGGTATTTTTTTTTTGTATATAAGTAACTAGGTTGACTGTACATAATTGGTGGTGGGTAGCTATAAAAAAAATTATACTGTATATATTTGGATAGGTATTAAAATTTGTGGTGAAAACTAAATATTTTAATTAATACCTGTTTCCCTTTTTTTGCAGCAAATAGCTTTACAAGATACCTTGGAAGGTATATGTTAATACTTTCCTGGCGCCCAATCAATCTTAGAGCAACTTCCATAATTTACCACTTTCATTTATATTATTTCTATTTTTTTTAGTATCTTGTCATTCATATTCCCACTTTACGGTCTCTGTAGGGCTTGCAAATTGGCCGAATCCTCTTTTGAGTGTCAAGTAGTCACTCTCCAGCACCTTCTGCTAGCCAGCTTTAGTTTATTTGTTTTTGTTACATCACTCCTAATTGTTTTTGTTACAAAGTGATATTTTAGTTACTCATCACTAGACCAAACGACCTCCATGTCGCTTGGTCTATTGATGTATAACACAATTACACAATGTGGCGAAAATCGTAAGTCGACCAAAAGACTTTTTATTATTTTTTTTTTTTTGTTTTTCTTTAATATTGGCAAAGTTACTATTTCGCACTTATAAGAAACAAAAAAAAACTCTTCGAAAACAAAAAATTACGACAAGTAACATATAGTAAATTTTAATAGAGTGAAAACTTTGAAGTCAAATATCTCAAAATCAATTTTTGGCGCTTGGTCAAGTGATGCATAACGCCGTCCATATAACATTACGAGACAATATTCATATGCTGTGGCCAAATCGTCATATTTACTATACATTGATATTTATACGACAATCAGCTGTAAAAGTCATTGCCTTTTTTCTTACCGTATCATAGTTTAGCATAGTCTTCTGATTTATTTTGAAGTATTTTAACTAAACCAGTTTAGTTTGCGTGAAATGAATCCACAATTCGTCTAATAATATTGTGTTTTTAAAACAGCTGTTTTTATGCTCATTCGTTCACCTTTTGTAAAGCAGTCTGTGTAAATATTAGGGATTTATATAATCTTTTTGTATATTTGATTTTACTTTTCAGATAAAGTTTCGTAATTATAGTCCTCTTGCGCTCTCTCGCGGTTTGAACCTTGTACTTTTCTTGTAAAACCGGTGTAAGTGAAATATGACAAAACGAGAAAAATAGATATTTATCTAAAAATACACAAATTATGAACTGAAATATTATTGTAAACTAATTACTGAACGAATACACAGAATGAATAATAAAAGTAATTACGGTTTTATTATTTTATTCATTATAATTATAATATTTAAGATACAAGTTCTTGGTTTCCTGGATGACTACTTACGCAAGAGGCCATTGAGAAAAATAAGAAGTTTATATGAAAATATTTAAAGGTTAAAGGTTACCTTTGCACCCAATGACGTATAATATATTTACACCTCTTGTTTTCATTTTTCATTCTGTTATCTGTATACTGTTTTTGCTCAGCGTTATTTTTTGTGTGCGTATGCCTTAAGGCGGAGTCCCCTATTTCCGACATACGAAAATCGTCTGTTTTCGAAGTTGCTATTTGGAAGCTAGTCAGATGGTTGCGATTGTCGGATACGAAAATCCGTATAAACTGTCAACTCTCAATGGTCTATTTTTGGTTTATTGTTTGGATGGTAATTGCTATTTTACCACTTTTGCGTGGTCAAACAGCAGAAGGGATTAATTCCGCATTGGAAATAATCCCTTCTCCTGCTTTGAATTATTCAATTTATTATGGATAACGTAAAAGAAACTATGTAGACTCAATAACTTATGTACAATTAGGCATTCTAAGGTAATTGCAATATTCATCAATATCAGTTAGCTTCATTTCCTGCAATAGATTATTAAAAGACCCTTGTGACTTTCTTTGCTTAAATATTTCACGAACCCAATATTTTCTTTGCCGAATTGTACATTTTGTTTTTTTAGTTTTAATAACTTTACGAACATAGCTTCTTCGATTAAAATTAATGTTTCATTAAATTCAATGTACCGATAAACTATTGGAATACAATTAGGTACATTAGGTTAGAAAACATCCGTTTTATCGGAAAAAGTTAAAATAATTTCTATTTAAAATAAAATCTTTATCCGATGTCCGAAGCATAGTTAAAAATTTCGGATGAAATTCGGCGAGAAAATATTCTGATTCGATTCTGACCAATGAGAGTACTTTCGAATCATCGTGTCGTCGGAAATCGGATACATGGGATACACGCCTTTAGTGCTCAGATATCAATTTGTTTGAATTTTATCAAACTGAATATTAAACATTACACTGGATTTAAGTCTATATCACATGATATCCCATTTCAACCAGTTACACCAAAAAAGGGAAAATATTTAGTTGATGCAGGGCATGTACGCAATGTTTTGGAATATAATAGCTGCATCCAGGCCTCAGGTAAATAACTTGGGCCCATTTCTGCATCAGATTTTCTTCCTCCAAGAAAGTGATCACTGCAAATTAAATGATGACTTTTTGGAGTCCATAATGATCCATCCTCGCTACAAAATCAATTATTTTTTTTTATTTTATCCCATAGAAATATCATGTTGTTTGTATTATAGGTTATTTACTTACTTTTTCTTATTGATAGCAATAATCCACTTTTCTCTTTGGACTGTTTTGTGTTTGGCAACAGGAAATGAATAAAATTTACAATCACTGTTATACCCAGTATTTTTACATGTATCAATACAACAGCTGGTATATCTTTTTTTTTTGAAAAATCCATATTCGCCATTATTTAAAAGTTTACAAGTTAAATGCACAAAACTGAAACTAACAGCGCTGGTGAAAACTGTCAAATCCCCTCTACTCATAGGCTCACAGCGAATATGTTATATAAAGATCATCGTCATCGCATAGTCAAAACGCAGCAAGATTCTATTGCCTTTTCTTCTTTTTGTCTCCTCATTCCTATTGTAAACTTAGCCACGTAAATGACGTTTTAAAAATTTATGTCAATATTTCTGAAGTGCCTTTCCTGGGATATTTTTTAAGCCTAGTTCGTTTGATTGCAAGTAATTGATTTAATAGTCCCCAACAGATAAGTATTGATTGTAGGTAGGATAGCAAGTGTTGATAAATATGATGGGTCGGTAGGCAGTCTCATTATTCCTAAATCTGATCATATGTTACCTCCACCCTTCATTCGTAGACATAGTAAGGACATTTTTACTCTGGTGGCATCCTCCCAATTTAACTTGGCAATGCAGTTATTGAGAGAGCCTTTGGATATAGCCAGCTCAACTTTGGAGTTGAGATTGAGTTTCTTGTACGACATTGCTATCTTTATATGTGTTTAACCTTGGCATTAGTTCCGTTCGATATTGGTTAGTACTCGGACCTTTGTAAGTCGGAAAATACCTCTGATGGCTTTTCTAGCAATCCTGATTCCTGATCTAATTAATACGCTCTTGTCACATATCCACACATTAGCACTGGTTTAATCACTGTTTTATATATCCTGATTTTGGAGATTCGTATTAGACTTCTGGATTTAAAAGTGTTATAAGGGTTATATATACATCAATTAGCTACCTAAATATTCTTTTTTATTTCTTATGTGACAACGTTATCCACGATATCTAAAACGTTGCAATCCTTCAAAATGATATGGCTTTATTTATTGGCGTTACGTTATGCCCCACTCTACATCCTCTCTTTTGTATGTTAAAGACCATTTTATTTGATTTTCTCATTAGTGACTATGAGACCGTTTTTTGCTGCTAATAGCATTATTTTATAGCATTCTAATATTTAATTTATGGAGTAAATCCAGATAGCAGATAGATATTCTTCACTTTCTCGAAGAAATATTATTCTCACACACAAAATTAATAAATTGCCAAAACCTTCCTTGCATATTCTGTTCACTTATGATGGGCAGCAATATCAGTACCATAATAAGGCGTGTAGTCCTGGACTGGCTAATTGTTGGATAATAGGAAGCATGAGTGTAGCAGTTTTATTGCTTTCGGGACTGCAAGTTAATGCATACAGGAATTGTTGCTTGAACTTTATTATTATTAAACAAAACTATATTTCCTAGTAAAATCATTATGACTTTACAATAAGACAAATTTTCGATCGTTGGTTATGGAAACATCATATACATACCACCGGGTTCCCTATGTCGATATCCAGCAAAATCCTTGTAATAATGATACAGGAAACAAAAAACCAAAGATGAAAATATGCACCAAGAAACTCTGTTTTATTGAACAGTCGAATAAAATACAGATTCTTGATTTAAATAGTCAAAAAATCAATGAACAGCTTACTAAAATAGAAATAACGCCTATTTAAGATGTAATCCATTAACGGGCCAAGGTACAAAGCACTCCTGGCATATGCTACTGATAAAGATCTCATAAGAAACTCTCTCCGGTCCGCAAACATCTTTAACAAAGTGCATGAAAAATGTTTCACTTAAAATTAACGAAATGAAAACCAAATACAAGCGAATCAACAAAAGAGACCAATTCAATAAATTTAGATAAAACATTATAGTCAACAACTACAATTTCGAAAGTATGGAACACTTTAAATTTCTTAGATCACTATTTACGGTTAATAATAATGCCACTAAAGAAATACAGAGCATAATTCAAACTTCATACCTATTTTAATACATGGATGTGAGTCATGGAAAATGACTAAAACAAATAAGGAAGCACTCCGAATATTTGAAAGGAAAATAATAAGAAATTTTTTTTAGCCCCATTATCATAATTACTATTTAAATGGGAATAAGCCACAATTAAAGGTTAAAGATAGTTTATTAACGTTTCAATTTCCACTTCGGAAATCGTTCTCACTAATGTTTGTATTTTGAGAACGATTTCCGAAGTGGAAATTGAAACGTCAATAAACTAACTTTAACCTTTAATTGTGGCTTATTCCCATTTAAATAGTAATTACTTTAAAATGCCACAAGAAAATAGCTTCAGAACTCATTATCATATCGCTACAACTCCGTATAGAATAAGAAAACATACTGAATAAAGAAAGCTCTCATAACGATATTGTTCAGGAAAATAAATCACTTAAGGTATATCGGACACATGCATAGACGCCAAGATGTCAAACTTGTATAACTGGTATGGAAGGAAGTTAGCACAGAAGAATGCCACTTGGGCATGTCAGTATATAATGGAGAGAAAACATCCAATCATATCTCAAAAACTGAACATTTCATTTGATTGCAGATTCGTGGAAAATCGATCAACTTGGAGATAAGTTGTAGTCAGCGAAGACCCACCCAGTGTTGTAGCGCTACGTATTGATAATGATAAAGAGAAAGGAGAAACAGTGACAAAAAGCAACAAAAATGGACTGTGGAGCAAAGCTGCTTCAAAGTCTTTGATTGGAGAGGATTTAAATGAACGTATAAGAAATACAATGGATGATTGATGGATTCGAGAAACTTTAGACTTGAGAAAGCCACTCTCCGAAACAGCTGTAGTGATAAGATAGAATTAATTTTGTTGAAGTTTTGGTGTTTTATTGTTAAACAAAATGGAATTAACATACGACATTATATTCGCTATAATAACTAAACAACTTATATGATAAGGACATATAAGGAGAAAGTTTAATGTAACAATAAACTACCCAATATTTGTTATGAGTGAAAACGATATAAATAAACAAAATGAAGAAAACCACGGCAAAAGGCAAAAGGAGTAATGATTTAAAAATGAGAGAGGTATCTTATGGACAACATGTGCTTAATTAGGAACGAATGGAGATGAAGATCAGAAGACGACAAAGAACATTTTAAATTGATAAATGTATACAATTTTTAACAATGTATATTAATAGGTCATTATTAGAGCCAACGTGCTAATTTTATGTAAAATAACACTTTTCAAGGTAGACCGGTTACAGCATGGTGGACTCAAATACACCCAAAGCTAAAAACTATCGATGTTTATATGAAAGATGAAACCGTATGACACATGACCATGCAATCTCGACACCTACACATTATCACATAATTGTAAACGGTATATTGTACCTAATTACTAAGAAGATTGTTATTTTAATCTAAGAATAAGTTTAATAATTTACGGGAGATTTAAGTATTTAAAATTTTACAGGATCCAGTATCGTAATAAAAAGTCAAATTTCACTACAATTCCATTGAAACGTGTTAAATTTTAAGTAAGCTAAGTAAGCAGTAAGCTTCATCTTCTTATTATGCCGTATATTAATGAAGGTTGGCGATTACTTCTTTAAACGCTTCCCATAAATTATTATAGTTTAAATTTAACTACTTTATGAAAAAAATATTGCACGTCATAAATTGCAGTGTTTTTTTTTTAATTTTATGTGGTTTATTTTAATCCTACCGAAGGGCTTCTACTTCCTTAAACTGTTACACGATTACTCTACTCGATGTTAGTACATTTAGAGACTAAATGTTTAGGTGCATATGCATTTTAACAAAAAATAATAATATATAAAACGGAAACTAGCCATTTCCAAGTTTATAATAAATACTTTTTTAAGTTTGAAAATAATTAAAGCAATTAATAAGTTCAAAAATGTACCTGCTAGAAAATTTGAAAATCTACTACTAGTACAATTATTGGCAACATCGCAGGAGTTTAGAAGTGTATGCGTTAAGTTATATACGGGTCCCAAAAATGTTTAATCCTATTACGGAGTCCACTTAATCCGACGTGTTGGTCGGAGTCTACATAAAACGCTACTCAGATAATAATATACACGGCGTATATTATCCTGGAGTTAGTATAATACCGTTTTAGTACGGAGCCCACATTAACCGCTAGATATATATATATATATATATATATATATATATATATATATATATATATATATATATATATATATATATATATATATATATATATATATATATATATATATATATATATATAGATCTAGCGGTTAATGTGGGCCCCGTACTAAAACGGTATTATACTAACTCCAGGTGAATATACACCGTGTATATTATTATCTGGGTAGCGCTATATGTGGACTCCGACCAACACGTCGGATTAAGTGGACTCCGTAAGAGGTTGAAACACTTTTGGGATCCATATACATTTCTTTGCGTACACAACTAAACTCCTCCGATGTTGCCAATAATTTGATTAGTCGTAGATTTTTAAATTTTACAGCAGGTACGTTTTGGAACTTGAAATTTATTTAAATATCAATCAATTTAGTCATCCCGAAATTTCACATATGCGAAAGAATGCGAATAATAGAACAAAATGATGATATCGAAGAGATGGTCAATGATATTAAAGGAACGATTCTGGCAGTAAACAGGGAAGTTAAAACACAGATCAGAAAGAGAAAGCATAACGAATGGATGACGGACGAAATTATGGATCTAATGGAAAAGCGAAGGCAACATAAACAACAACGTAATCAAGACAAATACAAACAGATACACAAAGAAATTCGCCAGAAAATTAAGAAAGCAAAAGAACGTTGGATGGTGGAAAGGTGCAACGAAATAGAACAATTGCAGGAAAAAGGAGATAGTTTTGGACTACATAAGAAGATCAAAGAAATATCGAATATACACAAAAGCCACCACAGAACAAGAATACGCAACGACAGAAACGAATACATAGTCAGAAGAGGAGATAGCAATGGCGTGGAAAGAATACGCAGAAAGACTTTTTAATGAGGAAAGACCAACACAACCAACGCGCAAACTTCCTTCCGAAAACTTATCAGGGCCATCAATAATGCGAAGTGAAATAGAATATGCAGTTAGAACCACAAAGATGCATAAAGCAACAGGTCCAGATGAAATTAATATAGAAGCAATAAAACTACTAGACGAGGAGAATATCGAAATCTTGGTAAAGCTGTTCAATAGAATTTATGATACTGGTTACATTCCGCGAGAATGGCTGCAGTCATCCTTTGTGATGATCCCAAAAACAGCTAATGCCACAAAATGCAATGAACACCGCTTAATCAGTTTAATGAGTCACTTGCTGAAACTCTTCCTTAGGATATTACACTCAAGAATGTACAAGATACTAGAAGAACTTAGCGGGTCAACACAATTCGGTTTTAAGGGAGGACTAGGAACAAGAGAGGCAATTTTATGTTTGAACACCTTAATACAAAACTGTTTAGATCAACGAAAAGATGTCTACCTCACCTTCATCGACTACGAGAAGGCATTTGACAAGGTTAAACATGATATCATGATGGAACTACTACATAGGGCCAACATGGACCAGAAGGAGATCAGAATTATTCAGAATCTATACTGGAACCAAATGGCAAAGGTGAGGATTGATCAAGACCAATATACGGATGAATTTGAAATCCGGAAAGGTGTCCGCCAAGGCTGCATACTCTCTCCGATGCTTTTTAATTTATATGTTGAAAATATATTTGCGGAAGCATTAGAAGACACGGAATTAGGCATTAAGGTGAACGGCATACCAATTAGCAACCTACGCTATGCGGACGACACAGTGATTATAACTGATAATTTGGAAGATCAGCAGTTATTACTTGATAGGGTGAATAGCATAGGTAAAAAATATGGCCTCAAAATCAACATTTTGAAAACGAAATATATGGTCATTAGCAGAAACCCTCCAGAAAACCCGATAATATGCATAGGTGACGACCGCATAAAACGCGTGAAAACTTTTAAATACCTTGGCACCACAATCAATGACCAATCGGATCCACAACAAGAGATAAAAACCCGAATACAAATGGCAAGACAAGCTTTTGTGAAATTCAGACCGCTCCTATGTAATCAAAACCTAAATTTCGAAATACGCTACAGAATGGTCAAGTGCTACATATGGTCCATCTTGCTTTATGGCATGGAAACGTGGACTTTGAAAAAAACATCTATCAACAAACTTGAAGCATTTGAAATGTGGTCATTGAGAAGAATGATGCGCATACCTTGGGTGGATAGAGTTCGAAACGATGACGTCCTTAAGAGAGCCGGCGTGGAAAGAGAACTCTTTGAATTAATTAAAAAACGCAAGATTGGTTACCTTGGGCACATATTGAGAGGAGCAAAATATGAAATACCACAGTTAATGACAGGAATACACAATACAGGCGAGCTGTGTCACGCCGCCAAGAACAGAATTCTAGTAATGAGATAGTCGCCTACGCACTTTGGTGTATGGCATGTTAAGAAGAAGAAGAAATTTCACAAATACTTGGTTAATGTAGTTAAATATTTTATGTTGGTAATTTATATTAGTTGCTTTAATTATTTTTAAACTTAAGTTAGTGTCTGTTATAAGCTTGGAAAATGCAAGTGTCCATTTTTATTTATTAGTATTTTTTTAATGCATTGACACTGAAAAATTTAATATATAAATGTACGTTCCGATGTTTCGATTGCTACGTTTTTTGATGTACAATATTTGTTTCACAAAGTAGTAAAATTTAAATTATAATAATTTATAAATCAATCTTAAAATTACTATTTTTTACTGTCTAATTTCAATATTTCGATTTTTAAATGTAGGAAATTCAATATCTTACTATAATACTTTATAGATACACATATATTATACATGGCATAACACCTAATAATTTCGCTTTTAACTATAAATGTATCGTATAACGTAACGTAGCAATCAGTAGTGAGTCATTACTCAGATAAAATATTTCGGTGACTTTATGGTAATTTGATTCTAGCCAACATATCTATTACAATTATTACATAATATAATATGTTCGGTCTTATTGTTTTAAAAAACATTCATGTTTTAAAATAGGTCTGAAGAGAATTATGCTTTGTATTTCTTTAGTGACATTATTATTAACCGTGATTATTAATCTAAGATATTTAAAGTGTTCCATACTTTCGAAATTATAGTTGTTGACTTTAATATATTATCTATAAAGATATAGATGTATTGAATTGCTTTCTTCTGTTGATTCGCTTGTATTTGGTTTTTATTTTGTTGATTTTAAGTGAAACATTTTTCGTGCTCTCTTCACTTTGTTGAAGATGTCGTTTGCGGACGGGAGAGAGTTTCTTATAAGATCAATATCATTAGCAGATGCTAGGACTGCTTTGTACCTTGAGCCATTAATGAATTGCATTTTAAATAGACGTTATTTCTTTTTTAGTATGCTGTTCATTAAATTTTTGAATATTTGAATCGAGAATCTGTATTTTATTCAACTGTTTTATAACACAGAGTTTCTTGGCGCCTATCTTCATCTCTCATTTTTTTTTGTTTAGCGTATCATTCTTCTTCTTCCTATGCAGTCCCCATTAACGGAGGTTGGCGACCACATTTCTAAAAGTATCTCTGTCTTTTGCAACGTAAAATAATTCGTCTACAGTCATGTTTGTCCAGCCACGAATATTTCGCGGCCATGACTTCCTCTTTCTACCTATTCCCTTTTTGCCATTGACTTTACCCTGCATGATGGCCTGCAGAAGACTTTATATTCCTTAGTATGTGTCCCAGGTATGCAGTCCTGCGTACTTTTATTGTTCTCAACAATTTTTTGTCTCGACCCATCCTTCTCAGCACTTCCTCATTGGTGACCCTGGCAGTCCATGGAATTCTCCGGTATATCCAAAATTCAAAGGCTTGAAGCTTCCTAACTATTTGCGCTTTTACCGTCCATATTTCTACTCTGTACAATAGTTGAGACCAGACGTAACATTCAACAAACCTCAGTCTCAGCGCAGTATTCAGATTTTTGTCACAGAACAATTGCTTGAATTTTCAGAACGCTGCCCTTGCCATTTCTATTCGTACCCTGATTTCTTAGTCTTAATCTAATCCTTTGTTGATGTAAGCTCCCAAATATTTATATTTTTACTCCCGTATCATTATTAAAAGGATTTTACTGAATGTCGATCTAGGGAATCCGGTGGTATGTATATGATGTTTCCATAACCAACGTTCGAAAATTTATCTAACTGTAAAGTCATGACGATTTACTAGGAAATATAGTGCTGTTTAATAATAATAAAGTTCAATTAACAATTCCTATATGCACTAACTTGGTACTGATATCTCTGCTCCCCGATACCAGGTAGCAGTCCCGAAAACATTAAAACTGCTACACTCATGCTTAAAATTATCCAACGATTAGCCAGTCCAGGACTATACGCCTTATTATGGTACTGATATTGCTGCTGTCCCTCATAAGTAAATATAATATGCAAGAAAGGTTTAAGCAATTTAATAGCATTTTGTATGTTAGAATATTATTTCTCCGAGAAAGTGAAAAATATCTATTTACTATCCAGATTTAATCCATAGATTAAATATTAGAATGCTATAAAATAATGCTATTAGCAGTAAAAAACGGTCTGATAGTAAGTAATGAGAAAACTAAATAAATTTTCTTTAACATACAAGAGAGAGGACGTAGAGTAGGGCATAACATAACAATAAACCCATATAATTTTGAAAGATTGCAGCGTTTTAGGTATCGTAGATAACGCTGTCACATAAGAAATAAAATGGAATATTCAGGCAGCTAACTAATGTAAATATAACCCACATAACACTTTTAAATCCAGAAGTCTAATACAAATCCCTAAAATCAGGATATATAAAAAAGTGATTAAACTATTGACTGAAAATGTGACGAGAACGCTGACAAAACAATGTAAGTAAAACTTAGGTATTAATTAGATCAGGATTACTAGAAAAGTTATCAGAATTATTTTCCAACTTACAAAGGTCCGAATACTAACCAATACCGAACCGGAACTAATGCCAAGGTCTAACAGATATATAAAGATAGCAACGTCATACAAGAGACTAAATCTCAACGCCAAAGTTACGCTGGCTATATCCAAAGGCTTTCTAATAACTGCATTGCCAAGTTAAACTGGGAGAATTTCCCGAGAGAAAAAATGCCCTTAGGACGTCCACGAATTAACAGGGGAGGTAACATATCGTCAGATTTAGGAATTATGGGACTACCTACCAACTTATCATATTTATCAACACATGCCTGTACAACCAACTGCTATCCAACCTACAATCAATCAATCAATACTTATCTGTTGGGAACTATCAAATCCATTACATGTAGTCAAACGAACTAGGCTTAATAAAAGTTATCTTAGGAAAGGCACTTCAGAAATATTGACATATATTTTTAAAACGTTATTTACGTGGCTAAGTTTTCAATAGGAATGAGGAGACAAAAAGCAGAAAAGCCAATAGAACCTTGTTGCGTTCTGACTATACTATGACGATGACCTTTACAATATAAACAATACTTGAGACAACAGTTTGTCTCAATTTGGTCATTCAGAATTATGTCTGTATTTTTTAATTTGCTAATTTCCATAGATTCTAATTTCCATAGAATCTAAAGATATCTTAAGGCCTTTATTTTAAATATACTTTTTTAGTAATGCAAATACGTAAATAGAACGTGGAATATACATGTAACCTTTAATCTCTGGGATAAATCCATCTCCTGAACAATGGCGCCGATATATTTAGTTAAAATTCTGTGCACTTATTTTAACCGTTTATGTCCTTATCATTCATATATGAGTTGTAACCGATATTACAAACTCATTTACTTTTCACAAAGAGACTCCATATTAACTATAGTTATTACTATACAAATCTGATTCGAAATATCGTCGAGTATATAAAATTATTTTTAATGAAAAGTTAATTAGCCATTTCTTATGGGGTTCAAAAGAGAAGCCTTTACGAAAATTTGAGTACAAATAAGACCACCGTAATCAGTTGTATGATCTGATAATCTGAAATCAGTTTAAATTAAAAAAAAAACAAGAAAAAACAAGAAAATTAGAATATCTCGGACATATTACACGTGGAGAGAAATACACCTTGCTCCAACTGATTATGCAGGGAAAGATCCAAGGAAAGAAAAGCATAGGGAGGCGTAGAATGTCATGGCTGCGCAACCTGAGAGAGTGGTACGGATGTACATCAAATGAACTTTTCAGAGCAGCCGTCTCAAAAGTCCGAATAGCTATGATGATTGCCAACCTCCGCCGCGGAGATAGCACTTGAAGAAGAAGAATCAGTTGTACCCTGGGTAATAAATAAATAATTAATCGGCTAATCAGAATCACCCGTTCAATATGATTTTTGTCAAATCGGTCCTTTTAAGGATCAATTATTCTAATTATGTCTATAAATATTAAGGGCATATCTAGAGATAAAGACACTTTACTTTACTTAACCTTATCAGACATATGCGCTTAGCACAAATGTGACGTATTTCTAGTGCAGAAAATACATAGAGGGCAAAAAATAGTGTATTTGGTATTAAGCTGATCGCTGAAAATCACATAATAAATGTGAAAGTGCTATCTCTGCCGGCAAAGAAGCAAAGAAAAACTTAAAATGAGAGAGGACAAAACCAGTCAGCTGAAGGAACCTTTTAACGATGTTGAGCTTGGATCCACTATCTACGTATATAATAAAGAATAGTACGGCACTGACTGAAGATCTGAGCACAAAGCTTATTATAAAATTTGGACCAAAAATACAACAGTTACTGATATCCAAAGTCTGCAGACAAACAAAGCAAAGACAAAGTTGTTGCCTTGCTTAAACCTGGCAAAAACTCCAACGACCACAAAAGCTGTTGGTCAATATATTTATTTTTCTTTACAAAATACTCCTCAAGAGGTAAAACAGAAGAAAAACTCAAATTAAAAGACAAAAGTTGCTACAGACAGGGAAGATCATGTACGTCACAAATACTAAATCTTGCCCAACACAGCAAAGATGGGTACGAAAGATATCAGTTATGAGGAGTGATATTTGTCAATCTAAGCAGCAATTTGCAGCTTACGACACATTAAATAAGAGGGCATTTTTTCAAAATCTATATGATATCTCCTTAGGTAATAAACTTACTTGTTTTACTAGCGTATGCCTACACAACAGAATATTTTTGGTATTTCTTAATGGTAAGAATAGCAGATGGAGAACGCAGAAGAACGGTCTCCTTTGGGGTAGCGTAATGGCACCTACACTGTATAAAATGTACACAAACCATCAACCCATACCAGTAAATACTAGGACTTTTATTATGTATACGACACATCTATTATTGCACAACCAAAAACTTTTGTTGCTGAAGTGGAGAAAAATCTAAATCATGCTTTAAACACAATAAAAATAGACTATAAATCATTTTTAAGCCAAACCCCGGAAAAACTCAGGTGTGCTACTTTAATGTCCCCAACACAGACGTTTTCACAAATCTGAACACCCAATAGTGTCATGAAATCCTTATACTCTGGACTTGCTATAAATATCTTGAAGATAGTTTGTATTACACTTAGTCATTCACAGAACTTTGTTTAAAACTAGAAGGCACACTGAGGACCAGAAGTATTATTCTCCGCAAACTTGTCAGCTAAAAATGAGAAGCACATCCTTCTACTCTTAAAACGTAAACGCTTGCATTCTATGCTTCTGCTGCCGAATATACCTTGCCAGTATGAATGACACCAACACATACTTAACTCGTAGATTTAGCTATAAATTAGTCATCCAAATTCAGCGGATATTAAGACTCACATCCATACATAAGCTCTACAATATCGTAGCTACCAAGACACCTAATAGTCGAAGATAAGTAGCTAAGGAACGAAAGAAACAAAATCTAGATTCGCAGCATGTACTCCACGAATACAAGCCCATTTTATGACTAAAATCGAGAAAAAACTGGCCAGATCAACAAGTGTGTAAGATATACCAAAAAAAAAAGCTAATCCTCGCCATCTGAACCCTCGGGAGGACTCTTGCCTGCAAAAACCGGTTAACTTGTGTGAATGTGGGGTGGTAAAAGATTCTTCACACCTTCTTAGTTGACTTTGCCATTTAAATTGCTCTTTTCTGAAGGGACAAGGTTTAATTATTTAAACTGAACATGTAGAGTACAGTCAGTAAGCTATTGCTTATTAAAATCATTGGAAATTGGACACTACCTCCACTTATATTGATTAGATATTACCCCTAAATTACCTTACCATTCAGAAGTATGTAATATTGGTAAAGTGATATATTCTGGCTAGATAAATTAAGCATTCTTTCATTTTTTGCGGACTACTATCCATTTTTACACAAAAATATCTATTTTAGCACTTAAATATTTATTTTAAGATAACCTATCCAGAATTATATGTAGTGTACAAACAAAACCAGAAATAAAATAATAAAGAAGCTACAAGATATCGTAAAACAATAGATGGATGAAATAAATCAAGTTCATATTAATCGGATTCTTAAATAAAACGTATAAAGACATACTGACGTTAACAAAATGCATTAGGAAATTTCCGCATATGAAAAAAACATCCAACTTGGTAACGAAATCCTTTTGTATCTATAAAGCTATTTTTAGAAAAGCACGTACCTACCAAAAACAGGTATTTGGTAGTACACATATCTGTTACTGTAATGCGTATGAATGATAACAAAAGTAAGGAGTCCGTATAAACCGTTTATAATATACGCTGGAAATAAACGGCCCAATCCCATAGTTGCCAAACTATCAGAGCTTACTTAAACCGATATACTTATGGTTCCAATATACACTGAAAAAGACCTGAACGACCCCTATAATATATACAAGTGAACTAAGCGATATACATTTATGATACAGGGGTACTTATGGACTCTACAAAATTTTTTAAAATTATGAAACTATACATGTTTACGAATCGACACAGCCAATATTATGGAATGGTCAAGTGAGCTCCGTATATCGGTGTCCACTTCACCGCGGAGCTCACTTGAACCTTAATTTTAACATGGGCGGAGTTTACTTTATGCCGTAGATATATATATATATATATATATATATATATATATATATATATTTTATATATATATATATATATATATATATATATATATATATATATATATATATATATATATATATATATATATATATATATATATATATATATATATACATCCCACTATCGTTTTAAGCTCTTTTCACGTTGCAGTAATTTAGCATCACCAAGAAATGCTATCATTTTCTATTTATAAGTCGTGTATGTTCGTTTAGTGCACCTTTGTAGGCTTGGCACCGTTGTCGGTTTTTCAATAATCCGATTTTTTTATAAATTAAATTTTTTACATCAAACCATCATTTTAACATTGGGAGGTAAAATTACTGTATTTGGTATCATTTTAAAGCCAATAGATGTTGCCAGTGTTAATACTTAAATAATATTTGAAAACATAAAAATATCGATCGGTTTGGGTTCAAATGAAGACATTGAAAATACCTGCCGACCGGCTGGGGTCAACCAACTAGTTTTTTATATCAAGGTTCAGTTGTTTTTATTGAATTTAGATATTTTTTCGCAGAGAGTTGTGTAGGGGAATATTTTACATATTTTAATTTCCAAGCTATTTAATCGAAGCTATCAGTGAATAGTTTAAGATAAATATTAGATTTTTATGGGATTGGGTCAAAAATATTGGTTGTGATTGGGATGAGAATCACATTTTTAATTATTTAATGTTTAACATTTTGATTTCAATTCAGGAAATCGTTCTCAAAAAACGTTTTTTGTACAAAATGTGTATACACATTTTTACATCATTTGTATAATAAACAAGGTTAAATATTAAATATATAATATATATATATATTATATATTTAATATATATATATATATATATATATATATATATATATATATATATATATATATATATATATAATTAAATATATTAAGTTAAATACAAAGTTAATTAAAAATGTAATTTTCATCTCAATATCGACCAATAATTGTGGCATAATCACATAAAAAAAATAATATTTGACTTTGACCATGCCATAAGAAAGTAGTTAACGGAACCTCGCTAAATAGTTTTAAAAAATCTTACAGAAATTTAAATTCTAAATAGTATGAGGGGTAGCCGACGAAAAATTCGTAAAGACGTACAGTTGATTTTGCTTTGTTTTTTAAACAATCTTAAAAGGCAAAAAAAAATTTTGCTTATAAAACGTTTTGTATAAATTCTAAAGAAAAATAATTTAAATAAAAGTTGTAGACCATAAAAAGTTTTCTATGTAGAGAAATACCAAATTTAAATACATAAATAATTGAGATAATTCCAAAAAACCATAAACTCGTAAGATATTATATGTTTGTAGTAAATTATAAATGTTAATAACTTTGTTTTTTGACTAACGACAGATAATATAGCTACTTGAAATTATGGCAATTGATGAGTTATTAAAGTGTGCTAAATATCAAGCAGATCAAAAAATATTTTACAATTTATTTAATTTGTTTATCACAGAAAGCAATTATTTAAATAACTGTACTTGTCCAAACTCGTATGACTCTATAAGTATTTTGTAACTTGCAATCGATTCTTTGCGCTTTCAGTTTTAGGGTATATTAAAAAAACTTTTAACATATTATTAAATTTTTTATTAAAAACCAGTTTGAATAGGGGACTTTTTAGTTTTTAGACCACTTAACGTTTTTTTAGTTTCTTTGACAAGTGAGGATTCGGTTATTTCTTCATATGGGCTATGAACAATTGTCTAGTCAAGTCAACACTATTAGAGAAGTTACCTATCCTTTTCCAGTAGTCATGCAGACGGTTCATTTTAATTGTCCCCATATGGAACATAAGCTCGAGAAAAGTCTTAAATTCTGTTTGTGTTGTCTCTTTCCAAAACGCAATCCTCGATTTTTCTGAACGACTTTGTGCAAGTATTTCGTCAGTCACTTCCACCATTCATTTAATCTACATCGTCCTCGCCCGATGCTTCTAACAATGATTGTAATTCAGCAGTGGTCAATCTACGTTTATGTTCACATCTACCTTTTTTAGATGTCGAAGGCATATTATTTATATCCATTTCTTTATAAATACTATAACTCACTTTTACGGAGGTAATTAACAATAAAAACGTTCTACTGGAAACTATCAACTTACGACTTCCAATACTGTAAGGCCACTTGAGGCACAATACGTTTTTACTCAATAATAGTTCCTGTATAAGTAAAATTGTTTTTTAATGTGCTTCATTGGAGCACACTAAATATATTTCAGTTTTGCCATCACATTCTTCAGAGTATGTTTTAACTTTTTTAACTTTTCTATCGGCCTTTCTACTAGTCATGCTTCTTCTTAAAACTTTGTAACATCTTGTACACTTTCTTCTCTTTGTATTATCTACATCGCTTTGCCTTAGATGGTATTTTTGGGTGTAACTGGTCATGAGGGTTACAACATTTCTTTATTTGTAAATGCCTTCGCGAACTCCAGTCTGAACTCAAGGATAGGTTGTCGCTTTTTTTACGTTTTCTATTATTTAGCAACTAAGCATTGACTACTGCGGTATTAAATATTAATTCCATTGCCACTTTCCGGTACCACTTCAGAATTTTGCGTATTGGGCTTTGGTAAGAAGCCACTTGATCACTAAAATCAACACTCTTTTTCACCAAGTTATAATCGAGAATAATTTGTGGTTTTAGTACTTGTGTATAATTTTTCTTTTTATTTGATTAAACCAAGATACAACTATTATGTTTAAATGTTGCAAGGATTAAAACTGGTCTTTTGTCGACCCATTTTATCACTCGTAAAATCAATAATGGGGTTAAATTTCATCGAGAGTAACTGGTAGCAACTTTTTTAATCGAGATATTAGTTTTACATGTTTTTAGAGTAAAACATCTGCACATGAATAATTCGTTTCTTGAACAATGATTTCAATTCATCGACCAATATTCTAAAATAAGGTGTTATTACGTCGTCCGGAATATTATAAACTGGTTCTCTTTCATAAAGCATTGGAAATATGGTTTACACTCTATATTTAGAAAAATCTTTTACTGCAACTCTTGTTCGACCTAAACTAAATTAATACACAAAACAAATGAATCTATTTTTTTTATAGAAATGCAGATTCCTGTCGGCTTTTTATCAGTGCGGCATGAGTCACTGGTGTCTCGTATATCCGGACCTCTTATCGCATTACAAACGTAATTCTTAATTAGCAGTGCGGTACAAGATACATTTATATCGTATAATCTGAAAGCCGTAATAAGACCATAAGACCGTATGTTATAAATAAATATATTCCTAAAAGAATTATCTTGAAACATGAAATAAATACACTAAAAAAGTCCAATATTAAGTGTTATTTAAAAAATGGTATGTCATTCACGGCGGGCGTACAGTTAAAAACAAAAGTTTTCAGTGTTCTATTGCTTGATTATTATTATCTGGTATTCTGAAAATGTTGACATTTTTTCCTGGTCTGATCTTCCTCAACTAACATCATCTTTCTTAATTTGTGGGTTGTGTTGTTCAGGTCTCTTTAAGTGTTTTTGTTGGTATCCATACTGAATGATCTTCTTTAGACAATGTACTAATGTAGTGTTCAAATGTGGCATTGCTTGCGTCATGTAGCGCTGATGTTAATTGTCTGATTAGTCGATTATATTTGTGTTCGTCATTAAGATTTCGGCTTCTTGGCCATCTACCTCTTGCTCTTCATTTTCGACTATTAGTTGTATAATATAATTCGCACTGTTATTTGTGTTTTCTTGATTTGGAATTGTTTATCGTGTAGCTCCATATGACATAGTAAAAGATGAAAACGGCAGCATATTCATCCATAAAAAAAGGAAACGCGATAAAGATATCTGAAACAACTGTTTTATGTTATAAGAGATGAAATAGTCCGAAATTGCCAGGTGAACAGGGTACTATAAAGAGGAAGTAGAATTAGCTATGAAACAGCTTAAATGGGGAAAAGAAGTAAGCTTAGACCAAAATACCAGCAGGAATTATTCAACTGGGGAAAAAATTAAACGGATAACAATATTCACTCCATTTACAGAAAAGGGGGTGACCCGCAAAAATTTTAAGAACTTCTTTAATAGCCTCCAGTCAACAATTTCCTAATCATGTTTAAAAAACGTACGGAATGCACTGTATATACTAACCCAAACCGTCAACATACTTGTTGTTGCAGTTATGTATTACGATCAACTTAAAGGTTATGCACGACTTCCCTCGTATAGGTACACAGGCATGCACCCGTGCGGGAGAAAAAAGATTTGTCATAACGTTACATTTTGTCACATTTTAACGTTGAATATTTTATGGTCCCCTTTGGATTATAAAACGAATGATCGTTACTAAATAACTTTACAAAGCGAGTCGTTTGCTGGGTATTAAAGAAACGTCTATGGCCATCATATAATTTTACGCTATTTCACGTTCTACGACGCATTCCACGTTTGACACACTGTCTTGTTTAGTTTTCTGTCATTTTATTTGTTAAATCCTATCTCATTCTCGTCACAGTGTCAAGGAGCAGTAAATGTGTGCAGTGAACGGGAGGAATATGTTTAACAGTGAACGTTGGAGATTTTTCGAGTCTTTCATATTTTCTTCTTTGAGTGCCTCTCCTATCGGAGATTGGATATCATTAGGGCGATTCTAATTTTATTTACTGCTGTTTTGAATAATTCACTCATCACTAACTCATCAGGTGGCCAAAGTGTTTAAGTTTTCTCTTTTTTATATTCAGTATAACTTCTGGATCGTTATGTATTCTACGTATTACCCCTTCATTTGTAATTTTATCCACTCAACTTATTTTTAGTATACGGCAGTAGCACCACATCTCAAAGCTTTCAAGATTTGTAACATTCTTCTGTTTAAGAGTCCATGCCTCAACACCGTAAAGCTAAGTACTGAATACATACTAAGTAGTTAACTAAAAGTGGACGTATGCAAAGAGATGTATGACGTAATCGTATGGTATTCGCTAAATCCTGTCACGTAATATGCCACATACCTCTGTGCGTAAATTCGTTTTATTGCTGCCAGTTTAAGGTGTTATTAGATGCAGCCATGTTGAATTTCTCTCCACTATCGTATTATCTTCGTTAAATCTTATCATTTAGGCTCCATATATCCTGATTAGACCTATAGGACCGGAGGTACGCAACTAAGGCTCTTTTGACATAACATATATAGGAGCAAAGATATATACCTAAGGTCCTTTTGACGTGTTGATGTATTTGATTTCTACGTCGTAGTATTCTATTGGTTAAATGTTACCATTTGAGGTACTGTACGTCACGATTGGACTAATAGGATCGAAGATACATAACTAAGGCCCTTTTGCCAGGCTACTCTATTTAATTTTTGTATCTCATTGTATTCTATTAGTTTAATTCTATCATTTGAGGTACGAAACGTCACGATTGAACTAATAGGACCGCAGACACATAACTAAGGTCCTTTTGATAAGCTGATGTATTTTATTTTTCTATCTTATTGTATTCGATTGGTTAAATCCTATCATTTGAGGTACTGTACGTCACGATTGGGCTACTAAAAACGAAGATACGTAACTAAGGTCCTTTTAACATTTTGCTGTATTTGATTTCTATCTCATTGTATTCTATTAGTTAAATTCTATCATTTGAGGTATCGTACGTCACGATTGGACTAATAGGACCGCAGATACATAACTAAGGCCATTTTGACATGCTACTTTATTTAATTTTTATACCTCATTGTATTTTATTTGTTAAATACTTTCATTTGAGGTACTGCACGTCACGATTGGACTAATAGAACCGAAGATACGTGACTACGGCCCTTTTGACATGTTGCTGTATTTAATTTTTTTATTTCATTTTTTTCAATTCGTTAAATCCTGTCATTTGAGATACTGTACGTCACGATTGGACTTATAGAAACGAAGATATATAATTAAGGCCTTTTTGACATGCTGCTATATTTGATTTTTCTGTCTTATTGTATTTTATTGGTTAAATCCTATCATTTGAGGGGCTGTACGTCGCGACTGGACCAATTGGAGCGAAGATACAATAGGTAGTTGCAATATATCATAACCCGTTACTTTTAACCAACCATGATGCCAGAATGATTTGTGGATGAAAAGAATATATATATATATATATATATATATATATATATATATATATATATATATATATATATATATTCTTAAATTTACTATTTCATTGTGGGTAATATTATATTCAACAGCGATGCCAAATTTCTGATGCTAAAATGATTGATAATGAAAGTGGGATATACATTTTCATGTATATAATGGCAGCGAGTAAACGGTAAAACCCTGAACTAAATATATATAATATTTTCACTGTACCATCATTTTAGACTCAAACATTTTCTGGAATAAACTTGTATAACTCAGTAAGGGATAAAAAGAGAAAGCGGATATTTTAAAATATCAACACGGTATCAACACTCTAATCAATGAGATGGTTAAAATTCTTGTAACAAGTACAGGAAAAAAGTTATTAAGGTCTTGTAAAGTAGCGTCGATATACAGATGCTACTTTGCAAGACGATGCTAAATTGATGGTAAAAGCATAATGTATCGATGCGAAAATGATAGTATGATGTATATATATATATATATATATATATATATATATATATATATATATATATATGTAAAAGTAAACCTATGTTTATTTTAAGTGAAACAGCAGGGCTTAGTTATTTTTAGTTATTTAAAGTTTTAGGTTGTATGACTGTTTAAGTTTTATTGACATTGACATATTGTAAATTGTATGGTACAATTGTCAAATTACTTAATGGCGTAAGAAATAGCATTGTTCTTGATTCTCTTTTTAGGTTTGTATATTTGTTAAGTTATTTTAGTTATGTTATTATTGTTAATAATTTATATTGTAGAATTTTAACGATAATAAACTCTTTTTAGACGAATTCAAACTGCTATCTCTTCACATGAATAAGGGTATGATATTACACTTATAAATCAAGAACTTAAGCTGATAAAAAAAATATAGTGATAACTATAAATTTCCAAGCCGTTATTTGGATAAAACGATATTTAAGAATGAATTTTACATCAATGAGAATTTGCATGGCTATAGAAGCAAACAGTAGTGATAGTAAGAAAAATGTATATAAATTTAAGTGGCTGCAGCCAACAGGGTCCCGTTTTTATTATGAAATCCCCTTTGAAAAACAACTTCAAATTGATCATTCTGAACTATTTCATCTGAAAAAAGTGAAGAATATATTAGCATCTATGAAAACAAGAGGATCCTTTAGAACATGTACTATAGCATTAGAAGACAATTTGAAGGAGATTTATTTTGATTCAGATGGTGATGTGGTTTATCAAAGTGAGTACTTACAACAGACCTTATTACCAGTGTATGAGAAGATAGAAACAGCTGAACAATTTCCATCATTTGCTGAGTTGCTCCAGAAATTTAATGACACAAATTTACCTAAAGTTGAAAAGAAAAATTTAAAAAAAATAAAAGATGATTTTGTACTTCGAAATTTTGATGGAAATAATGTTCCAATGAATTCATGGCTCAAGACCTTCGAATCAGAATGTTTGCGATGTGAGGTGGTTGCTGATGAAGACAAGATTTTGATTCTACGTTTGTTTCTTGATGGAATAGCAAAAGAATGGTTTGAATCAAAAATAATAACATTAGGCTTAGATAACAGTTTTGAGGTATGGAAAATTAATTTTTTAGATAGTTTTTGTGAAACAGGTTGGCATAATCATAGGCAAGCTTATTCTTTTAGGTATATAGGTGGTAGTATTGTTGATTATGCGTTTCGTAAAGAAAATTTATTGCTAAATATAAAGAATGATTTTCCCATTGATATACTAATTGATTTAATTGTAACAAATTTGCCAATTTATATACAAGATAATATTAATAGAGCTGACGTTACAACAATGGAAAAATTGGTAGGTGAATTACGAAAATTGGAAAGTTTAGTTATAAAAAAGAAGAATAAATTGGAGACAAAACCAAATTTTTATCAAAAATCTACTATAATACCAGAAGAACAGAAAACTACTTGTCAATATTGTGATAGAAAAGGATTCCCTGGGAGGTTTCATCCAGAGGCAATATGCCGTTTAAAGCAAAAAGATAAAAAGGTAACAAAAGAAAACAAATCAAATGATATTAAATATATTAATAATATTGCTATACAGGAGACATTAAATGAAACAGTAACTGAACAAAAAAACTAGATTTGCTGCCATTGATCAAATTAAAAGTATTCCTAAATAATAAAGAATTATGTGGAGTTTATGACCCAGGCTCAAATGTTACTCTTCTGAATTCGAAGGTGGCAAGAAAGTTAGGATTAGATATTCAAGAAGATAGGAATATGTTTAAAACGATAAATGGCAGAACAAATTTTACAGGAAAACTAATTGCAAAACTGAAAATTAATAAAATTGAGAAAAATATTAATCTTTTTGTAATTAATGATGAATATTTTGAGTATGATATTCTACTCGGATTAGATTCTATTTTAAATTTTCAAATGAAACAAGATTTTGATTTAGAGATTTATCAAAGATTATACGGAAAAATTGAAGAAAAAATCGAAAAATTTAATTATAATATTAATATTACAGAATACTCCATAAACTTTAATGAGGGAATTCCCACAGAACTTTTTGAAGCAAAATTACAACATTTATTGCCATATCAGAAAAATAAAATAGAAATATTATTAAATAAATATGACAATATTTTTGCAAAACATAAATTTGACATTGGGCAGGTTCAAAATAATGAAGCTCAAATTAAACTTTTAGAACATAAATTTGTTGCAAAAAGACCCTATAGATGCTCGATAGAAGACCAAAAAGAGATAGAATTTCAAATAGGACAATTATTAAAAGCAAATTTAATAGAAGAATCATCTTCACCTTTTGCAGCACCTGTTACATTGGCTTTTAAAAAAGATGAAGGATCTAAAACAAGATTGTGCATTGACTTTCGTGAGTTAAACAAATTAATTATTCCTGAACCCCAACCTTTTCCTTTAATTGACGAGATTTTGACCAAAACAAGGAATGCTAGGTTCTTTACTACTTTAGATATAAATTCTGCTTTTTGGTGTATTCCAGTTCGGATAAAAGATAAATACAAGACAGCCTTCGTTACCCAAAGTGGTCATTGGCAATGGAAATGCTTACCTTTTGGGCTTAAAACATCTCCCGCAATATTTCAAAGAATTTTAAGTAATATTATCAGGAAGCATAATTTAAATTCATTTTGTATAAACTACATAGATGACATTTTAATATTCTCATTATCATTTGAAGAACACTTAGACCATATAGAAAGACTTATGAAAGCAATTATTGAAGAGGGATTTAGGCTCAAACTTCTAAAATGTAATTTTGCAAGAGAAGAGGTTAAATATTTGGGACACATTGTGGGACACAATTCAGTTCGTCCGTTACATGATAATTTAATATCGATCAGAGATTTTCCAGCACCAGACACGAGAAAAAAAGTACGACAGTTTTTGGGAAAAGTAAATTTTTACCACAAATATATAAAAGATTCAGCTAGGTTATTAGAGCCACTACATAATTTACTTAGAAAAGATATCAAATTCCACTGGTCTTTAAGCTGCCAAACAGCTTTTGATAGGGCAAAGAATATCCTCTGTTCTGAACCTATACTAGCCATTTTTAACCCAAATGCTCCTACAACTATATATACAGATGCTAGTGTTCTAGGAATTGGTGCGGTTCTGAAACAAAAACAAAGAGATGGAGAAATGAAACCCGTAGCATACTTTTCAAAAAAATTGAACAAATATCAAAAAAATAAAAAGGCTATTTTTTTAGAATGCCTGGCAATTAAAGAAGCAATAAAATTTTGGCAATACTGGCTAATGGGAAGAAAATTTCTCGTTATTACTGATCATAAACCCCTTGAGGGAAGAGAACTTCGTACAAGACCAGATGAAGAATTAGGAGATATGACACATTTTCTTTCACAATTTGACTTCGACATTAAATATGAACCTGGAAAAGAAAATGTAGAAGCGGACTGCCTTTCTAGAAACCCAGTGTTGGAAAATATGAAAAATGCAGAAACATTCATAAGAACAGTAAACCTAGTCACATTAACTGAGATAAAACAAGACCAAAATAATAATCGACAAGTTATAGATACAATGAGAGGAACAATTTTGAACCAAGATATATTTTATAAATTAAGGAAGAATGAAAAAAGAATAATTTTATCCAAAGATTTTGGAAAAGAGTTAATAACAAAAGTTCACAAATTTTATGGTCATATTTGTGCTGGTAAAGTAACAAACAAAATTAGAAATTTTTACTACATTAAGAATATAGATTCACTAGCAAAGGATATCTGTCAAAAATGCGAGATCTGCTGTAAAAATAAAACAAGAATCGGTCCAAAATATGGTCTTCTGTCACAATTGGGTCCAGCAAAAGAACCTTTTCAGATAATGTCCTTAGATACAATAGGAGGATTTGGTGGCAATCGTTCGACAAAAAAATACCTCCACTTACTTGTAGATCACTTCACCAGATATGCGTTTGCAGTTACTTCTAAAAATCAGACCACAGATGATTTCATAAAATTAATCGCCAAAATTCAAGATAAACACCCCATAAAAACATTATTAACAGATCAGTATCCAGGAATTAATTCCAAAATATTTAGAAATCATATGAAACATTTAAATATTCAATTAATTTTTACAGCAGTAGACTGTCCATTCTCGAATGGATTAAATGAAAGACTTAATCAGACATTAGTTAACAGAATAAGATGCAAACAAAATGAAACTAGAATTCGAGCATGGACAAAAATAGCTGAAGAATGTATAGAGGAATACAATAAAACAGATCATTCCGTAACCGGATATAGCCCAGAATATTTGCTTTTTGGAAAAGCAGATCCGATTGTTCCCGAGGAACTGTGTGAGACAACAAATGTATCAAAAGATAAAGAAATAGCCTATAAAAATTCGGTACGACATCATGAATATAATAAAAAACTGTATGACAAAAATAGAAAATCCTATGAATTCAAAGAGGGAGATTGGGCATAATGTAGAAAATAAATCAAAACTAAATAGAAAAAAACTTGACGAAGTAAGAGTAGGTCCATTTCAAATAAAAAAACAAATTTCAAATACATTATATGAAGTAGATATTGGATACAAAAAGAATGATATGAATTATTTCCATATTTCAAAATTGATGCCTTGTGATAAACCATATACTTAGATGGTTTATCATACCTTTTTAGTAGGGGGATGTAAAAGTAAACCTATGTTTATTTTAAGTGAAACAGCAGGGCTTAGTTATTTTTAGTTATTTAAAGTTTTAGGTTGTATGACTGTTTAAGTTTTATTGACATTGACATATTGTAAATTGTATGGTACAATTGTCAAATTACTTAATGGCGTAAGAAATAGCATTGTTCTTGATTCTCTTTTTAGGTTTGTATATTTGTTAAGTTATTTTAGTTATGTTATTATTGTTAATAATTTATATTGTAGAATTTTAACGATAATAAACTCTTTTTAGACGAATTCAAACTGCTATCTCTTCACATGAATAAGGGTATGATATTACACTTATATATATATATATATATATATATATATATATATATATATATATATATATACATCCGTCTAACAATTGGAAGTCCATACATTACCAATATACCGACAACTCGACCAATATACCAACAATCGGACGTCCATATATGGACGTCCGATTGTAATCCATAGAAAATTCGACTTTCCTGACATACACAAACATGTTAAATAAATTTTAGGTGGCTCTGATATTGACGCCAAAATGAAATTTTCATGGTATTATACGTATACTTCGATCGCCTGGTGACGATGGACTCGTTATTGAGGCAATAAAAGCAGGAGGAGAAATTCTATTAAAATCAGTAAGCGAACTGTTTAATAAATGCTTACATGCGGGTACGATTCCTAAAGACTGGAACAATGCAGTGATAGTCTTGTTACACAAAAAAGGTGATATTACTAAATTAGAAAATTATAGACCCATCAGCCTCTTGACACATATGTATAAACTCTTTATGAAAATCTTAACAAAGAGACTAACACCTAAACTTGATTTCTATCAGCCCAAAGAACAGGCAGGCTTTAGGAGAGGATATGGCACAAATGACCATTTGCACACCATAAAGATCTTAATTGAAAAATGCATCGAGTACAACATACCACTGGTTCTTGCATTTGTCGATTACGAGAAGGCTTTTGATACTGTAGAGTTTGAAACCGTACTGGAAGCCCTAAATCAAAGCCGAATAGATTACAGGTACACGTCAATACACGTAATCAAAAACATATACGAGAACGCTACATCAAGTATACGACTACACGAAGACACAGAAAAATTCAGCTTAGGTCGAGGAGTAAGACAAGGAGACAATATTTCACCAAAATTGTTCACGGCAGCTCTAGAGTCAATATTTAAGAACACCCAATGGCAAGATATGGGCATCAATATAGATGGAGAAAGATTAAATCATTTGAGGTTTGCAGATGATGTCGTATTAATCGCAGATAACTTACAGGATACAGTTTCTATGCTACATTCGCTTAAAAGTCTGTCTGAAAGAGCAGGATTAAAGATAAACTTTGAGAAAACTAAACTTATGACAAATCTCGTAATGAGTGGAAATATAACTATCGACAATAATACCATACAACAAACAGACACTTACAAATATCTGGGACACGAGATCAAAATAAACAGAGACAATCAAACAAATGAAATACAGAGGCGAATAGGCCTGACATGGGCAGCATTTGGCAAACTAAGCCATATTCTAAAAAGTTCAATTCCCATGTGTCTCAAGCGAAAAGTTTATAACCAATGTGTTTTGCCTGTACAAACTTATGGAGCAGAGACTTTAACACTCACGCAGAAATCTGCGAATAAACTAAGAGTTACACAACGAGCCATGGAACGTGCAATGCTGAATGTGAGCCTCCGAGACCACATAACAAACCGACAAATCAGGCAAAGATCAGGAGTTCAAGACGTCATCGAAAGAACCACGAGACTTAAGTGGAACTGGGCAGGACACTTAGCCAGAACACAAGATGGACGATGGACAAGACGAATTATGGAATGGAGGCCCAGAAATTATAAAAGAAGCCGAGGACGACCACCGACTAGATGGACCGACGACATAAAAAGAGTAGCGGGAAACTGGCTACAAGCGGCCCAGTGTAGAGAACACTGGAAAGAACTGAGGGAGGCCTATGTCCAGCAGTGGACGGGATTGGCTGATTGATGATGATACGTATACTATTAGTTCAATAAAATATCTTTTGAGTGCGCCACTATCATTTTAAAATATATATATCATTATGTTAACATAATATACTTCTCCCCATTTCATCGACAATCGGCCGTCCAAAAAACTGGCAACAAGGTAAGTGACTGGTTTATGGCAAATATGCTGTTAGGTATAATATTTTTTAGTTATTGAGATACAATATGATCGGAAGGTTATTTCCAGCTGAATATGTAAGTTGTAATATTTCAGATGTTTTGTAAGTTCTAATAAAATAAATATTTACAGTATCACTGTACTTCAACCAATGGCAGAAACTTGAAAAAAAGTAACTGGTTCTGTAATAAACCACTATCTCCTATAAAAGATGTTTTGAATGACGGACGAAACAATTCACCAGTGAAAGAAATGGAAGATAGTTTACAAGATCGTAGCGTAACTTCGTCCGGGGATTCCAGTGTGGAACAATTATACAGAGAAGTAGGTTCTTATAATTATATAAAATTAAAGTAAATTGAAGTAATCGGGATATAATTTATTATGACAACGTAAAATAAATATTTGCGTACACGCAATTTATGAAATAAAAAAAGCTTGTATTCACACGTAATTTTTTTTTTGTTTAAAAAGCTTTTAAATCAAATTTTTATACATAAATACCTACGAGCTATTTTTTCATTTCATAATTTATTGTAGCTCCAGTAGACATAAAATTTAAAATTGATTTTCTTTTATTTAATTGTACACAACTTTAGTATAGGTTCTTCTTCTTCTTCTTATTGCATTATAACTCTGGATGGGTCTTTGCCTGTTTGACTATTTCACTCCATTTAGACTTCTCTCGTGCTGCGTCTTACTTCTCCATTGTAAGTATTATGTTCATGGTTTTCAGATCGTCTTCGACGGTATCCAACCATCTCATTCTGGGTCTTCCTCTCTTTCGCCTTTCTGGTGGTTTCCATTGTAAAATTTTCTTTGTTGATTTTGGGTCTTTTAATCTTTGGACATTACACCGCCATACCTACCTCCGATTTTAAATCGTACAATATCGTGCCTTTCGTTTATTTCATTGATCTCAACGTTCTTCTGATCCTCCAAGTGCCATCATCTTGTACTGGTCCATATACTTTTTTTAATATCTTTCTATAAAATATCTCAAGATGTTCTTCATCTTTTTTTGTCATTAACCAGGTCTCACACACATCCATAGGTTGCTACAGGTCTAATTCATGTTCTGTAAATAATCATGATGGCCCTTCTGTCTAATAATTTTGATTTCATCTGTCATGTGCCCACTCGTTCGAAGTTGTATTTATCTCTAGCGATACTGTTTTCATTAAGTGCGTTCGCCAAAACTGTCGGCGACTTTTTGTACACGACAACGCATGCACACTTTAATTCCACATATTATATATATTTATTTAATGTATTATCGTTGATTGATAAATATACCAGTATATTAATAGTTAATAATTAATTAATAATATTAATTAATAGTAAATATACCTTTATATTTATCAATCAACTGTATTATTTATATTATTTTAATGTGCGCATGCGTTGTCGTGCACAAAAAGTCGCCGACAGTCTCAGCGAACGCACTTAATATCAAGCGTTCTTTTGACAGTCATATACTTGGTCTTTGTTTCATTTATTTGTCGTCCTCTTTTTGTGCTTCACAATCAATTTCCTTTAACGCCCCTATGAGACGTTGTTTGCTCCTGCTGATGATGGCTACATCATCTGCATAAGCAGTTATTTGTATTGACTTGGTGTTTATATGACTCCTTTCACATTCGTTTTTCGGATGACCGCTTCAAGGATTAGGTTAAACAGCATGGTTGATAGTGCATCTCATTTGTGCACATTAATGTCAAATAATAGCGGTGTCAGTCCTCCATCGACCCTAACTAACTGTGGCTTTTGGCTACTGTAATGCCATTTTTATGAGACTGATATATTTATTAGGTATACCTAGGTTACGAATATCTTCTAGCATTTTGTTTCTTTTAACACTATCAAAACCTTGCTCAAAATCTATACAGTGTGACAAAGTCAAATGGAATAAATTCATTATTTCGTAAACCGGCGACTTTAAGGAAAAATCCCGAACCAAGTCGATTTTTATTTTTAAATTATGATTTTTTGGCATATTTATCATACTAGTGACGTCATCCATCCAGGTGTGATGACGTAATTGATTCTCTATTCAGTAATATAAACATTGACATAATTATTTATACAGGGTGTCTAAAAAAAATTACACAAAAAGAAGAGTGTATGTAATTTGTCTAATTCAAAATACATTTTACTACTATTATAAAACAGAAAAAAAATGTTTATTTCACAAATAAACATTGCTTTTCGCATAAATTAAATGTTCAAACTTCCAAGAGGCAGGTGAGTGGCAGCTTGAACATTGAATTTAAGCGAAAAGCAATGTTTACTTCTCAAATATTAATTTTTTTCTGTTTTCTGATAGCAGTAAAACGTATTTGAATTAAATAAATTACGTACATTCTTCTTTTTGTGTAAATTAATTTAATTAAAAAAAAAATTAACCAAGTTTCCAACAGAGGCTTTATCAAAACTATTTGTCGAATAAGAAGCAATCACTATATGACTCCAGTCTACAAAAGAAAAATATGACTTGTAGATAATGATGAATGTTTATGTGGGGAGCTAGCTCATCTACAACAATATGCTGTTAGAATGTCCTCTACATTTTATTGAAATATCAAACTTCTATACCAATCTAGTTCAAGTTAATGTTCAATTACCTTCTAATCTTACATATCTTTTAGAGTCAAAGAATCTAGATGTATATAAAATTTTATACAGTCATATTAATTGTTTAAAATTAAAGCTCTAAAAAAATAAAATAATATAAAAAGTTATTAAGAAGATGTAAACTTACTTTACTTAGCGTAGTAAAAAAGAATATACAAAAAAATACATAAAAAAACAAAAAAAACTAAATAAGGAAAAAATAATAAAAAAATACAATACAAAAAAATAGCAATAAAAAATAGAATAAAACAAAAAAAAACAGAGTAAAAAAATTTAGTAGTAATAGTTTTAAATGTAGATACCAAGCACATCTTTTGTAAAAGAGAGAACTCAAAACAACCTGGCCAGTTGGTTGCTAAAACCAGTACCTACCAATAAAACACACACACATAATTTCAAGCCTGGTCTACATGATTGTGTGGTTTCTAGTTTCTTTTACTTTTTTGTAGAATTTTCTACTTTCGTGTTTGTTGTTACGCTTTAGAATCTCTTGAACTTGTTTTTTCAGAGCCTATCTTTTCTTTCTTTTACATTTTCTAGTCGCTTTTATTCTGTTCTCGCTATAAATTTCCCTGTTATATCTAGTATTCCTTTGTAATTGTTCAAGTCTAGCTTGACTTTTTTCTTCTACCGCTGTTCTACATTCATCATCATACTATTCCGCATTTCTTTCTCTCTTAGCTTCATCAATAGTTTCCTCTGCAAAAAAACTCCTCTATCAAAAACTATACAGGGTGTCAATTTGAAAAGTTGCCACCCTCTATAATTTGGTGCCTATAGAAAAAAAAATATGCAAAAACACGTCAAATTTATCTGTAAGGAGGACATTTTGTAGACCAGTTTTCAACTAAATTACATCAACCCTTTAGCGGGGGAGGACACAACCCACAAAATCTTTAATGGAAAGGGGGATTGAGTGATACTTCATTTTAAAGGTCGTTCAATTAACTTTTCAAAAATACCAAACTTTATATTTCTTTTCAGTACTTTTGGAAAAATATTAGACTCAATACTCCAAAAAATTTTGGAGTTCTGAACTGGATACTTAATATCTTTACGGATTTAGTTGACTTTTCCAAATTTATACTGAAAATAAATACAATGTATGTGGTATTTTTGAAAAGATAATTGAACGGCCTTTAAAATGATGTATCACTCAACCCCTCTCTCCATTAAAGATTTTGGGATTTGTGTCCGCCCCCGTTAGAGGATTGGTGTAATTTAGTTGAAAACTGGTCTACAAAATGTCCCCCTCACATATAAATTTGACGTGTTTTTGCAAATTTTTAGATTTTCCATAGGGACCAAATTAAAGAGGGTGGCAACTTTTCAAATTGACACCCTAAAATTCATATTTTTAATGTGTCATTAAGAATTTTTTTGATTGCATCCATTTAATTTATTAAGTAAAAAATATGTTTATCGTGTACATTCGTTATCAGTCTATTTTTTTACCGAGTTTTTTTTTCCTAGGATGTATGCAGATTTGAAAGTGAAGCAGAGAATTCTCCTGTTGACGATTCTATTAACGATCCGAACTTTTCACCAAGCAGTGAAGATTCCGACTGTGAATCAAATGAGCGTTCTAGTAACTCTGCTGAATCTCATGACAATCAGAATATTTTGGGCATAACTTCTAATGTCATTAATAATATAGAAAATTTACCCTATGATAATTACGGTGAAAATTCGAAGGTAAATTTCTAATGCATTTATTACCTGCTTTAGATTAACTTTTTTTGTTTTAGGCTGAACTTAAGAAAGAACGAATCGGAAAGAAAATTACTGAAGATTTCTGTTACTTTTGTGAGAGTTTAGTGAAAAATTTTGCGCGACACATTAAAAGAAATCACTCTGTAGAGAACGAAGTACAGAAGATCTTGTCTTTACCAGCGGGTTGTAAGCCGCGTAAAGATTTAATTACCACTCTAAGAAAACGTGGTAATTTTCTTAATAACAATCACATTCAAAAACAAGTTAAAAAACCAAATTTAACAAATATTATTTTAGTACCGTGTAGCAACTGTTTGGGTTTCTATTCATCAAAAATGTTATGGCGACATAGAAAATAATGTCCAGGAGCAACAAAAACTAATTCAAAAATTGATGGGCAAAATATTTTATTGAAAGGTCTACGGGTAGATCCAGAACTTCAGCAGAAAGTATTTCCAAGAATGAGACCCGACGAAATATATATGGCTGCTAAAAAGGATACTTTAATTTGTGCTTTTGCAGCAAGATACCTAAAGCAACATAGGGAAACCCATCTTATAAATGTAGCTTCACGTAAAATGCGTGAATTAGCAAAATTATTAATTGAGGTGAGGAAAATGGAAAGCACTGTAAAAGATTTATTTGAAGCTTTACATCCTAAATATTTTGACACGTTAGTAGCAGCAACAAAAACAGTCGCAAAATACGATCCACTTAACAATTATTATAAGTCATCTACGTATGCTTTAAACATTATCATTAAAACAATGCTGCGATATTGCTATATTACAAGCACTTAAAAGAAAACAGAATTTTGGAAATATGTCGACAGCTAATGCCGAGGCTGATTTAAAGACTACTATTCAACTTATAGAATCTCACTGGAAATTTGAAGTCTCTTATCAAGCTAATAATGATTTATCTGTGAAAAAATGGAACAAGGTAACTATAGTTCATCTGGCAAGTGACCTTAAATTATTAAAGGAATATCTAACTCGTAAAGCAAAAAATGCAAAGGAAGATTTATTAAAAGAGAATAAAAATAAAAGTCACTATATAACTCTCCTAAAATGTGTTTATTGTAAAATTTTGCTTTTAAATAGACGAAGACCTGGAGAGCTGCAAAGGTTACCACTGTACTTATATGAAAAAGCGGAAGCGCCTACTAATAAATATGAAGAATTTGATTTAGTTGTTTCACCCTGTGAGAAAATTTTAATGCAGCGATTTAGAAGAATCGTAATACGAGGAAAATGGGGTAAAGGTGTACCAGTACTGTTCAGTTGTGATGTGCAGGAACAAATAGAAACATTGCTTAAGTTTCGTGATAATTTCGTAGGTTCTAAAAATTGTTATCTGTTTGGTAATCCAGGAACAATCGAACCAATAGCGGGCTATAAAGTTTTAAAACAATTTGCTAGGGAGTGTGGAGCTAAAAATAGTAATGCACTATCGGCAACCAGATAACCAGACTAAGAAAACATTTGGCTACATTGTTACAAATTTTTTCTATGACTGATCAAGATGTAGAACAATTGTCAACTTTCATGGGATACACTCCCGGAACACATAGGGGTTCTTATAGACTACCTGATGACGTTTATCAAACCTCAAAGCTTACAAAACTTCTTTTGTTAATGGAGCAAGGTTTAGCAGCAGAGCACAAAGGTAAAAGTTTAAATGAAATCAAGATAGATTTAGAAGACGATCTCCTAGCAGCAGAAAATGTAGAAGATTACGAAGATAATATGGAAATGGTAGTTTCTGCTGACGTACCTAAAGAAGGCGAACATAAATCGAAGCAACAAAAACAAAAAAGAGTTTTAATTAAATGGACGGAGGAACAAAAACAGGTTGTCCTTTCATTTTTTAAGGATCATATAAAGAAAAAAAGACCACCCAAAAGGATAGAAGTGGAACAACTCAAAGAAAAACATCAACAGCTACTTAGCAATAAGAATTGGCTAAAAATTAGCCAATTGTGCCAATTGTGTGTAGCCAAAGTGTTTATACAGAACACTTACTCTCAAAAATAAAATAAAGCATTATGTATTTAGACTATATGTAAGTACTTGAGAAAAAATTTAAGTTTTTAATGCACTATATGTTTATAAATAAATTGTTTATTTTTGCAATTTGTCTTTTTTCTGCGAACTTTAATATTTAATAGAAATAAAAAAAGAAAACAGTTATTAATGTATTAAGGCAGCAAAGAGAGAGTTTTTATCATGAATGTGAAATGTAATAAAAAAAATATTTAATAAGAAGATATGGGCCGAGATGCATGGTAGCTTTTTTAAATGACAAAATTGAAAAAAGATTTAGGTTAATGTTGAAAAAAAATAGAAACTGTTCAACTGTCACCTAGTGGCTAGTGTAGTATTGTTGCCAAGGTCTAAACTATGTTTTATACTTACTTAATCCTAAGCCTTTTTACGTTTGATGTACGATGGATGGAGTTGAGATCTATTTCCTTGCTTCCATTGTTTCCTATCGTGTATTAAATTTCCAAATTTCTCCCATGCCATTCCATTCGTTGCAGCTTCTTTTCTGATTCCGTCTATCCCTCTTGCTCTTGATCTTTCTTTCTTATCTTTCCCATGCATTTGTTTCCAGTCTTTCTCATTTTTTCATTTATTTCTCTATCCAATTAAGCGTTTTCGTCTATGATTGATCCCAGATATTTGTTTCCCATCCAATCTTATTTTATTTGCTTTTTTCGTACTAGCAATAATCAGAGTTTTTGGTTTTGTAGTCTCAATTTTCATATTCCTTGATGTTTGCCAACAATGCCATGTCATCTGCAAACATTAGTTCAGTCAGTTGTGTTTGTTTTCGTCTAGATATTAAATTTTTTATTTCCTCATTCAATACTAGTGAAAATAGTAGATTAATACACAGCCCTGCTTGACTTCTTGCCTTATAATAAATTCCTTAGGTTTTTACGATATTGGCATTAATTTTGTACAATACATATATTTTAATACTTTTGCTGAATTTTTGTCTACTCCTCTTTTCATATGTCTTCTCTTCGTATTCTGTCAAATGCATTCTCCAGATCTACGAAACATATGTGTTTGTCGTTATTCTTGATAACTACAGTCGGTTCACAATTTGTTGATAGCTCACTACAAGTTTAACCCTAATTAGAAAACTGAAATACAGAGAGGATAGGTAATACGATATACCTAAAACTGACGGTTTAAGACGTTTTCGACTAACCCACCTTATATCTGAAGGAATACAATACCTTATAATCCTATTACGGGGGTATTTTGAATGGATAGAGATGAACGACCAGTGTCGTAGAGTATATGATTGAAACATTTATTTGAACTAAATAAATATATTTTTTAAATTGTGCTTATGTAAATTGTATTTTTTAATAAAACTTATTTATTTTATTCAAAAATAAAAAGTTTCTTGCCATTTGTAAAAGATACATTTATTGAATTAAGGAAAAAGGCGCCAAATGTCGCCTGGCAAAATTTTCAATGTGTTTTAAATGTATCCATTATTTTCGAATCCGGAGAAAACTAATAAATATTTTTGAAAAATTTAAACGCAGAATGAAAGATTACATTATTACTCAGGGCAGGGCAAGTCCCTGAAAACTTCTACAATGTTTATTTTAATATGTTATGTAACAGGGGTGAAAATAAAAGAGAAAATATAGTACATATAATTTTTAATTGAAAATATTGCATGCAAAAGAAACTTTTTATTTATTCTAAAAAATATTTCATTCTTTCTTTAAATTTTTCAAAAATGCTGTTTAGTTTTCTCAGGATTTGAAAAAAAAATGGATACATTTAAAACACATTGAACATTTTGACAGGCGACATTTTGCGGCTTTCCCCTTTAATACCTTACGATTACAATAGAGTAAGATCCCAGAGCGATCAGACATAACTTATTTTGACACAGATGAAACCTTAGAGTCTCAGTAGCGGCTCGCGTGCTTTGAATACCTGCGTATTTATGAAATTTGCTGAGTGACACCTGGCCAGTTACCAGGTGAGAAAGGTAACTAAAAATAAGAGCTATTTAACTTAAATTTACATAACTGATTTTTATACATATTCTGTAGAATATTATTTTGAAAATACTGTAATAAGTTTCAGACACTTGTCATGGACCAGAACTTTTGTCAGACGCTTTAAAGCTCCACTAAAATTAAATGAACTTTACTTACTTTTACATGTCTGATTTTTAAATATGTTATTAATGGAACTATAATAAAGTTATATTTAATCAGTCAGACAAATTAAAATGACCAAACATCCCTCAAACACAAAAATTAGTTAACCAGAAGTATGAGCGCGAGAGTGCTGTGCTTGCATTTCAGAGTGAGTGAGAGGTCTATAACTCGGTTCTCCTTCTTTAACTCACAATCTGTTTCACTCTATGTTATTTTTAATCAATATTTCTCTCCTTCGATCAAAGGCTACAAAAGAGGCCTTCGTCATGAGTCTACTCAAATAGATTTTAACATTTCTGGTTCCGATCAAGTTAGACCGTAGGATTTTTCGCAAGAACTCAAAAATATCAATTTCATCAGGCCCTCGTTGATTTTTTTATTCAACACTGGACATCTGAAATGGTGCCATTTATTGAGAATAAACGGATATTAATTAATTCTAAACAATGTCATTCATACATCGTTGATAATAATACAGTTTTATCGAATGTTGATGACAATTTATCGTGTCCTGAACATGAAGAAGCTGACACTAAAATTGTTTTTCATATTTGTAATGTAGACGTTGAAGCAAATTTTGTTATTAGATGTTCTGATACTGACATTGCGATAATTATGTTGGACATATGCATAATTTAAAAAATGATGTTTCGAATGTATGGTTAAACGCAGGCACCAGAAATAACCAGGGATACATTAATTTGACAAAGGTTTACGAGTACTTGGGCCAATCTTTATGTAGAAGTTTGCCAGGGTTTCACGCTCTAACTGGATGTGACTTTAATCTTGCCTTTTTTAAAAAGGGTAAACAAAGACCATTCAATATATTAATGAAGAAACATGAATATCAGCGAGCTTTCATGCAGTTTGGAGAATCAGAGTTGTTTACCGATGAGCGCACCCAAAAAGATATTTTGAAAATAATCCAAAAATTTATCTGCGAAATTTATAGTTTTACTGATACGTGCAACATTAATGCTGCCCGGCTTCAATTGTTTTTAAATAATTACAGCGTATCTAATATTAACGAAGAATTCGATCGCAAAAATTTAAAAAATTTTAACGTTAGTGAATTCCTTCAAACTTCAGGTATTATACTTTGATTTCAGGTTTAGAATTTATTATGTTTGTGATTTTCTGCTTTTTAATTCTTTGAACTATTTTTTGTAGAAGAACCAGTCAGCAACAACATAACTGATAATGATGAACATGATGACTCGGATGAGCAGCATCATGATTGGTTGAATGATGAAAATTGTAATAATTGCGACAATGAATATGATGATTAAAATATGAAAAATGTTTGTTTCAATCAATCCCAGTTGAAGATTTTTTACAAAAATTATTTTTTTTTAAATTATCCTAACTAGTATCCTTTTACAATAAAGTAAATATAATTACTATTTAAATGGGAATAAGCCACAATTAAAGGTTAAAGTACGTTTATTGACGTTATTAAAATGCCACAAGAAAATAGCTTCAGAACAATAAAAAGTAAATATAATTTCTTATGAAACCAAATTGCTCCGATTTAATTAATTATCCCATATATATTCAATACATTAATTTATTTTAATATTTATCTTAATGCTAGAGTTCAATAGAGATGCAAAAATATTTAATCGGATCGAAAACAGTAAGTATTCTTAAAGTATTTGAATTTTTTACTTTAAGGCTCATACGCACAGCACTCTCGCGCTCATACTTCTGGTTAACTAATTTTTGTGTTTGAGGGATGTTTGGTCATTTTAATTTGTCTGACTGATTAAATATAACTTTATTATAGTTCCATTAATAACATATTTAAAAATCAGACATGTAAAAGTAAGTAAAGTTCATTTAATTTTAGTGGAGCTTTAAAGCGTCTGACAAAAGTTCTGGTCCATGACAAGTGTCTGACACTAATTACAGTATTTTCAAAATAATATTCTACAGAATATGTATAAAAATCAGTTATGTAAATTTAAGTTAAATAGCTCTTATTTTTAGTTACCTTTCTCACCTGGTAACTGCCCAGGTGTCACTCAGCAAGTTTCATAAATACGCAGGTATTCAAAGCACGCGAGACGCTACTGAGACTCTAAGGTTTCATCTGTGTGAAAATAAGTTATGTCTTATCGCTCTGGGATCTTGGACTACAACTATTATTACTTACCTTATATAATTACGATTAGAAAACTATTCAAATTCAAAATAAATAGGATCAATTTCGGAATCCGAGTCATCTTAAGGGTCAATAATTAGCGGTTGTGTCTCTACGGTCGCATCAATTATGTTATCAAGATCCCACATTTTTTGTTCTTCTTCTATTACATGCCTTACTGCATCTTTCCAGTTTTGTTCTGTAATATGTTGTAAAGACTCGTATAACAATTCACGTACAGCTTGTATTTTATATAACGTATTTTTTCTAGCCACATAACTTTTCATTTGTGTCCAAATGAGTTCAATTGGATTTATTTCGCAGTGGTAGGGTGGAAGTCTAAGGACTGTAATGTTTCGCCTTTCCGCCATTTTGTCAACTACGTATTCCTTGAACTTAGATTTGTGTTGCCGGGCAATTTTTAGAAGTTCTGCTTTTACCATTCCATCTTCGTAAGGCAGTAACTTATTCCGCAGCCAGTCAAGATTATCCTGTTTCTTCCACGCAGTCGTTGGAAGTCTTTCTACTAGTCGTGAATGATAAGGTGCATTATCTAATACTATAATTGAATTTGGTGGTATGTGTTCAATCATCTGCTCAAAATACTCTTCGAAAACATCAGCTGTCATCTCCTCGTGATAGTCTTTTGTGCTTTTGGACTGAAATTCCAACAAACCATGCTTAACAAATCCTTTTTCACTGCCAATGTGAGAAATTATTAATCTACTGCCTTTACCAGAAGGTGGGGAGATACCAGTAGACCAACCTTCCATAAAGGCTTGCCTGGAGCTTAATATATTTTTATCTGACCAAATTTTTTTTTAGAGTATGACCTGAGTTTACCCACGTTTCATCCTGGTAGAAGATGGGCCTTCCTTCAGCCCGGAATTTTCGTATGGATCTTAGATAATTTCTTCTCCAACATATTATCTCCTCCCGGTCAATCAAAAGTGATTTTCGGTCTGATTTCTCCCACCGGAAATTTAATTATTTTAAAACTTGCTACAATTTAGTTTGTCCGATATGAGGCAAATCCGGGTCGTCTCTAACTTCTTGTAAAATTTTGTTTAGGTTTGGTATTTCTTTTTTGAAAAAAAATCCATGAATTTTCCTTCGAATACCATTTTTGGCAAATTCATCAATTTCAATAGGCTTTTTCCCTCTCTTTAAGTGTTCGTTTGTGTTTGGGTTAGCTATACCGTGTTTTTTTCTTTCTGATAGGAACCTATATATAGTTGACTCTCCTACGCCAGTCATGTTGGCACACCTTTCGACTATGTTGCGAACAGTGTTTGTGGGATTCTAAGAAACCAGAGCATCGTGAACATTCAGGACAATAGTCTTCTCTCTTGGTGAATAGACAGACTTACTGACTGTACGCAACAGTACCGGTGTAAAACTTGATAATGTTGATGATGAAGCCATCACAAACAATCCAACAAAACGAGCACGAGCGAAAGGTACGTATATGTTCGTAGGTATATGGAATAAAAAATCACTCACGCACAGCATATAATTCGCAAAAGAAATATTCGAGACGCTAATTACTGCCGTAGACGCGGACACACCGACGAGCCGTAAATTACATGCGATCAAAAACGTACTAAACAAAAAAATTGTTTTCGTTCGTAATAACTTCACCCTTTTAAGTTAAGTTTCGAATATAAACTGAACAAACGAGGCACGTGGCCAAAGCATACCCATTATATTATTAAAAATCTGGGGAATTCCATCCTAATTATCTTGCAATGAATAGTACCTTCGGATATGAATTCCAGGTTTTCTAGTAAAGTGATTAAACGCGAAGATTAGTATTGAAATATCCAAAGAGATAAGGTATTCTTATTTACAAAATTGTTAATGGTTAAATTCTTATTTTTATTAATATAATATAATTACATAACATTAGCCGTGAAAGTTTTAATTGTTTTTTTGCTAAATATATTAGTATTAAAATATTATTAATATTATATATATATATATATATATATATATATATATATATATATATATATATATATAAACATCGAGAAAAGGAGTACGACCGTCAATCCAAAATAAACTAAGGTACACTCGAAGAGTGGTGGGTTTTTCGGTCAAAGTGGAGAAATAAAAGACAAAGAAGGTGGCTACTTCATCTATTTATTGAACACGTTTCGCTTTCTGCTCAGAAAGCATCATCAGTTCATCTAAAAAGAACAATATGAAACCAAACATCCATAGAGAAGTTACAACAAAAGTGTGTTACCTTACAAAGACATGTAGCAGTCAATGATGTTAAAAATATGAACAAACTTACGAAACTGGACATTCAGAGTTAACGTTGTATAAAATAATTAATTGAAACTAGGTATAGTTTGCAATTTAACAAAATTAGCACAGCAAAAGAACATGTGATAAAAATACATGTATAAAAAAGTTATTATAAAAACTTAAGTAAAAAACATTAAGGTTTATTTTAAAGTGTAAAGAACTAAAAAGATCATACGAATGCACTTCCAACAAATTTATTTAATAAATTAGATTTTAATTTTAACTTTAGGTAACATTATAAGATATTTAGATTAATAGTAATAAGATAAAATGAAGTTACAGAATATTTTAACTGACATCTTATCTAAATCTTATAATTATAATAACAACTTTAATATTGTTGATTCTTTTCATTTTAGTGAATTTATTAAACAGTATAACAGTAAAAAACAGTATTAAAAAATATTATATTATTATGTAATGAATTAACACCTCAGGAACGCCTACGGTTTACGACCGTTTTATGAGTTTGAGGCACATTTCGTGCTCTGAACAATTTATGAACGGAGAATAGTTTCTCACTCGCTTCTCTGATAGAGTATATGAGGTCTTCTGTGTTTTGATTCTGTTTGAATCCACATTGCCTATCTTACAGCTAGAACACTTAACAGGGCAGTAGTAGAATATTGGTGGTATTATGGCTGTTTCCTGCCTATTGGTACTTTTGTCTTTTTCAGTACTTCATAGATTAATTCAGCTATTCTAAAATTTCTAACTGTCCTTTTCTTCCTGCGTATTTTATCACATCCGCAGTGATGTTATTTTTAGGTACCTGATAATTTGATAATTTACTCTTTTTATTGAGTCTTCTGTTTAATATTCTTTTATGAGTACCATGATTTTTTCTTATTTTGTAATTTCTTCCTCCTCTTATTCTGGTATGTCTGTGTATGTTAGCTCGTCGAAATACTTTTTCCATCGTTCTATTATGTTTTATTTTTCTCTTATTATTTTTCCAATTTTTTCTTTTACGTTTATCATCGTATATTTCCTTTCTGTTTTATTTGTTTAAGCTAGAGATTAATTTTTGATATTCTCTACATATTCAGACTAAAAGTCTCCCATGATTTTTGTTTTGTTTTTTATTGCTATTTTCAGTTATTTTCGCTTTTTTTGTATAGGTACTTCATAATATTCAGGGTTTTAGCAATTTTTTCATTTGTGTTTGTTTCTTATTTTTATACTTACTTTCTCTGTCCGCCATATAATTTTTTCACATTATTATTTCTCACCTTCATTTTACCACAACTTTCCTCTACCTCTGTCAGTATTTAATTTTTAAGACGTTTCCATTTTTTTATGCTTTTGTTTTGTTCTTTATCGTTTAATGTAATACCTATAATTTCTTAATATCTCTTTGAACAATTTTTCTTCCATAATCTACAGTTGTATTTTTTTCTTCTGGCATCAGTGCTTTTATTTTAAATTTATTTAAGATTACAGAAAACCAAATTTTTCACATCTTATACAGGAAATACTAGTTAACCCTATATAGTTCGACGTTTTATGATCCGACATGCTCGATAGTCCGACATTTCCCGTAGATCCAAGAACAAGCAATGACAGACTGTTCACGCAAAAACGCAAAAGCATAACATATAGAAATATAATATATATATTTTTTTGTTTATTTTTGTTAACAAAAATGCACGTTTCATTTCCACATTAACCTAACAGATTTTTCATATAACACTGTACATAAATGTCTTGTGGCCTACTGCTAGCAAAACAATGCCAAAAATTGGAAAATTGTCAAAAATTTTCGTATTCCAGATATTTCCGGCAATCCGATATTTCTTCGGTCCCATGTCGGATTATTAAGACTCAATTGTAGTAATAAAAAGGTTTTTATATTTAATGGTAAAAAAATATGATCACATAAATGTCAAGTATGAATTATAAAAACTTATTTTAGATAAAAAGTAACCCTTTTAAATTTAGATGCCTGTATAAATACTCTTTTAGACTTTACAACGAACTCAATCAATCAATCAATAATTGTAAAAATTTTATCTTGTTCAAAAATAACTTAAACCGGAGATAAATACTCTCAGATCGAAATACAATACTCGACAACACTGTTGGAGTTCAGATTGGTCTGAGAATGTAAACAAATATTCACTAAGGACTTCCGATAATCGTAAAACTAAACTAAATGTATAGCAATAGGGCGTACTATTGTTAGTAGAATGAACGGTCGTCATTTTGATAGAAAAGTGAAACATAATTTTAATATACAGGGACTCGGACGTCCAACTGTCGTTTTTTATAAGGACTTCTGATTGATGGTGGGATGTATATATATATATATATATATATATATATATATATATATATATATATATATATATATATATATATATATATACATAGAATACCTAAACCATCTTAGATTCGCTGATGACATCATTCTAATTGCTAGAAGTCCTGAAGAATTACAACTGCAAATTAATGACCTTAATACAGCCAGCAATGAGGTAGGCCTAAAAATGAACCTAGCAAAGACTAAAATAATGTGCAATGATCTGATCGCCAACGTGGAAATAAAAATTAATGAAACCTCGCTAGAAGTAGTAGATGAATACATATACCTGGGACAGCTCATACATAAATCGGGATCACTACTTCCGGAAATCAACAGACGAATAAAACAAGCGTGGTCAGCATTCGGACGAAATTCCATAGTCTTCAAGTCCAAAATGCCACTATACCTCAAGAAGAGAGTATTTGATCAATGCATATTACCCGTCTTGACATATGGATGTGAAACTTGGATATTAAAGAGAGAAATAACGTCGAAACTCCAAGTAACTCAAAGAGCAATGGAAAGATGTATGCTAGGGATAACAAAGAGGGATCGTAAAAGAATTGAATGGATACGGAGGCAAACCCAGGTGACTGATGTAATCCAAAGAATAAAATCCCTGAAATGGCAATGGGCAGGACATATGGCAAGAAGAACAGATAACGGACCACTAGAACAACTATGTGGTACCCCAGGAACGCTAAGAGACCAAAGAGGCGCCCGAATCTCAGATGGGATTATGATATTAGAAAATTAACAGGAACAACGTGGTCTCGAATAGCACAAGATAGAAAAATATGGGCGCAAATGAGCGCAAATTATTAGAACAACGTATAACTAAGACATCGTCGAATAATAATAAGAACATAGAATAACATTGAAATAAGGGAGGCTGCACCGTAATTGGAAACGGTTGATAAAGCTGCACATGATGATGATGATGATGATATATATATATATATATATATATATATATATATATATATATATATATATATATATATATATATATATAATATATATAGTTATAGAGCGACGCCTATGGGTTTATTCAGGACATGGACTTAGGAGTGCTGACATGGTCAAAGACATTGAACTTATAAGTGCTGACGCTATGTTTCGTAATATTGTGAATTGTATAATTGCAACTGTATATGTTTTATTTTAACTAATATTTTATTCAGTTTAGAATCTGATTTTATTGTAATTAGTCGTTTTAGCTAATAAATTCTTTTTAAAAAAGGACTTTTGGCATTCCCAAATTTGAGTGGCGCAGTCAGTAGCTAGGTCAAACGGGTTTAACGAATATAAATTCGGTTCGTTTCAACGATTTATTGACCTTAATTCGGAAGTGTTATATTCCTGTGGGTGGATTGAGTAGCCCTTTATAACAGGAATCGTGTTAAGTGGACTTTTCGAGTGAATATCGAAGATACCTGCCTAGTCAAACCTTCTGAGTGAACCAGCTTACATGGAGTGGACAATTCTTCTCTGGTAAGTGCTTATGTCGTATAGAGAGCCTAAAATTCTAATAAATTCTGATTCATCAGACTCAGATTCTGACTCAAAACTCCCTATTAAAGATAATTTTTGTTCTAATTCCTCCTTAATAAATAATCGTACTTCTAATTTAAATTTTTACTTAAAAAATAAAATAAAAATGGCAATCCCCAATTAAAAAAGGAATATCTTGACATGATTCCAGATTTCCACGGAGAAAATACATTACTTCCTAGATTCGTGGAAATCTGTGAAAAATTGATTAATAAATTTTATAATACAGCTGATTCAGATGATTTTTAGAATGGATACCTTATGTCTAGCATATTAGCAAAAGTAAAAGGTGAAGCTGCTATTAACATTTCAGCATGTGTAGTTAGGACCTGGCAAGATCTTAAAGATGCCTTGCTAAATACATACGCTGATAAAAGAGATATTTATACTCTTAGTATAGAAATGTCAGAATTAAAGCAAAATAATGAAACTCCCTTTGAATTCTTCAATAAAGTCCAACATCTTTTGAATTTACAAATATCTTTAATTACTACACGTTCTAATGACCAAGAATTATTAATGTTATCAAACTATTTTAGAAATTTTGCCCTACGAGTATTATTACGTGGTCTAAAAGAACCACTTGGCACCTTCATGCGAACTAAAAACCCTAAGGATTTAAATTCTGCACTAAGTATTTTAACTAACGATTTTCAAATTTATTTAAATGAAAATAATTTTTCACAATCTAGGCAAACAAAGCCAAATTTTCAAAATAATCGTAATCCAATACCAAATCTTAACTTTCAACAAAAATTTCCTCAAACAAACAGATCCTTTACATTCAATGAACCTCGACAAAGAATTCAAGCCCCACCTATAACAAACTACACACAATTTCAACAAACAACAAGACAACCATCAGCATCAACCTCTTTTTCAAATAATAACAGAGGAACTAATATTTTTACAAATAACAGAAGTAGTAATGTCTTTAAATCAAATCCAAATCAAAGATTTCAAGCCCCAACTCCAATGAGTACCACTAGTCAAAATACTTTTAGACCAACAAATTTTGGAAATCAAAGACGCTTCAATAATACATTTTCAAGTCAACCACAAAATATCATAGCTGAGGAGCTACATAATATTGGCGATACCGAGGAAGTTGAATTAACTAATGAGAATCATTTTTTAGAGAACAAAGCCTCGGAAAATCCATAACTACTCAAGTTGAACTTTTAAATCTGATAAATAACGAAAGTGAATTGCCGTACATTGTATTTAATGAGCATAATCTTAAAGTACTAATAGACACTGGGAACACAAAATCGTTTGTAACCCCAGAAGTCGCTGAAAAATATTTTAAAAATTCAATTTTTCGTAAACCCTTTCAAATTTTAACAGTACTTGGAGCAAAACAGGAAAATTACTGTACTGAAATTCCCTTATCGAAAATTTTTAATACTAAAAATAAATTAAATTTAAGTTATTGCGTTTTAATTACCTCGCACAGTAAGATAAAATTAAATTATTATAAAGCCGGGAATATTGGCAACACGAATTGTATAGTAGTGCCGCCACGAACCGAGCAAGTTATCAGTTTAAATGTTGAAAATATGAAAAATGGCGATGTAATTATACCATATACACAAATCGGTAAATTAGAAATTCCGGAATGCCTTACGATGGTAGAAAACAATAAGGCTATTTGCACGATTTTGAATTCTTCTGAATCTTATTTTAAATTGGATGTAACTTCCCCAATCATGGTGGAAAAGTTCGCTGAATACGAACAAATTTTAAATTCAAATTTTAATTCTATAAATGCTAAAGAATTCAAATTCGATATTTCTAAAGTTCGGACAGATCATATGAATTTTGAGGAAAGAAATTCAATATTAAAGTTAATAAAAGAATATTCCGATATCTTCCATGTCGAAGGTAACCAATTAACTTTTACTAATAAAATTAATCATACAATAAAAACAACAAACGATATACCAGTATATTCAAAATCCTATAGATATCCAGAAATTTATAGGAAGGAAGTACAAAATCAAATCCAGAACCTGCTGGATCAAGATATTATTAGACCTTCGGATTCCCCTTGGTCCTCTCCTATATGGGTGGTTCCAAAAAAAATGGACGCCTCCAAGAAACCTAAGTTAAGAGCCGTAATAGATTATCGACGTCTTAATGCTATCACACTTGATGATAGATACCCTTTACCTAACATTAGTGACCTATTGGATAAACTTGGACGGTGTCAATACTTTACGACACTCCACCTCGCTTCATCAAATCGAGATGGATGAAAGCGACATTCAAAAAACTGCATTCAATACAGAAAATGGTCACTACGAATTTTTGCGAATGCCTTTCGGACTCCGTAACGCCCCAGCGACATTCCAACGGGTTATGGATAATATCCTGAGAGGTATACAAAATGAAAAATGTTTGGTTTATCTTGACGATATAATTATATTTAGTACAAGTCTACAGGAGCATCTAGTTAATTTAAAAGAAGTGTTTCAAAGATTAAGAGAATCAAATTTCAAAATTCAAATAGATAAATCTGAGTTTTTAAAAAAAGAAGTAGCATATTTAGGTCACATCGTAACGCCAGAAGGTGTTAAGCCGAACCCAGACAAAATAAAAGCGATAAAAAATTTTCCAATACCCAAAAATACTAAACAATTAAAAGGATTTTTAGGACTTTTAGGTTATTATAGAAAATTTATCAAAGATTTTTCTTAACTTACTAAACCACTAACTACTCGCCTAAAGAAAAATGCTGAAATCAATGTAAGTGATTCAGATTACATCCAATGTTTTGAAACTTGTAAACAACTTCTCATAAATGAACCCATATTACAGTACCCTGACTTCTCCCGTCCTTTCAATCTCACTACAGATGCTAGTAATTTTGCGCTAGGTGCCGTACTTAGTCAAGGAAAGATTGGATCCGACTTGCCAATTGCTTATGCAAGCAGAACTTTGAACAACTCAGAAATCAATTACTCAACAATTGAGAAAGAGTTACTGGCAATAGTATGGGCTGTCAAATATTTTCGCCCGTATTTATTTGGACGACGCTTTACTATTATTACTGATCTTAAACCACTACAGTGGTTATTTTCATTGAAAGATCCCAACTCCAAACTAGTAAGATGGCGCTTGAAACTAGAAGAATATGATTATGAAATCATTTATAAAAAAGGATCTTTAAATACAAATTGTGATACATTATCCAGAATAGAGCTAAACGTCAATGAAACAAAAAATTTGGAAAACACAAAAAATATTTTTGAATATATAGAAACACTTAATGAACAAGCTCAACAAGATCTTAATAATGAACCAGATACAGAATTGCTGATTGTTGAAATAGATGAAGATAATAGACAAGAAGAAAATCCTGATGACGGTGAGACGATACACACCAATGTAGAAAATCCTACCCCCGGAATTCCTATTTCCGAAAACCCTGTAAACACGGGAATTAATCAAATTTTTATCTCTGAAGTTAATTTTAATCCTGCTAGTCCCACTATAATCAAATTATTTGATAAAAGACAAATAATTCTTGTCCAGTTCTCAAAAAACAATTTTGAGCGTGATGTTATTGATTTTATTAAAGAATATACCATACCCAAAGTAAAATATCACCTTTATTTTGAAGACCCAGTATATGAGAAATTTAGCGTTGTTATCCAAAAATATTTTAAAAATTTTCAAATATCATTTATTAATTGCACTAAGAAACTTATCGATGTTCCTATAAACAAAATTAAAGAAATAATTCAAAACTATCATGAAGGCAAGCAAAATCATAGAGGTTTAGATGAAACGGATAACCGAATTAAATCATTATATTATTGGCCCAATCAACGAGCTTCTATACAAACTTATATTAATGAATGCGAAATATGCCAAATAACAAAATATGATAGGAATCCCATAAAGCCAATATTTAGCATTACTCCTACAGCAATTAAGCCATTTCAGATTTTACATTTAGATTCCATAACTCTTGAAAATACCAAATTTCTAACGATAGTCGATTCCTTCTCTAAATATGCCCAACTTTATAAACTGAATTCTGCTCAAGGTATCGAAGTAGCAAACGCTTTGATTAGATTCTTTACTCACCATAGTATTCCAGAACAAATCATTTCAGACAATGGTACAGAACTAAAAAATTCAGTCATTAAAGACTTATTAGCATTACACAAGGTAAAAATCCACTTTATCTCCTCCCAGCATCCAGAATCAAATGGTATAGCTGAAAGATTTCATTAAACTATTATAGAACATTATCAGGTTACTAAACAATCAAAATGAGTATAAATCCGACCCAATAGAACAAAAAGTAAACTATGCATTATTAGCTTACACTAGTACTATCCACGCCGTAACAAAAATGAAACCCCATGAACTAGTTACGGGACATTTAGACACCAACTCCCCATTTAACATTGACCTAGAGCAACAATTAATTAATAATTATATTTCTAATCATAAGGATAAAATGAAATTACTATATTCTAATATTAACAAAAAACTTCAAGAAAATAAAGCAAAAGTTATAAATAAAGCAAATGAAACACGTGAGGAATTACCAAAAGAAATTCCTACCGAAGTATTTTTGCGAAACAGACAAATAAAAGGAAAAACTAAAAATAAATACCAAAAAGAAAATATTAAATCCATTAACAAATTTAAGAAAACAGCAAAACTCATTAAGCGGCATAAAAATACTACCGAAAACATTCACCTTTCAAATGTAAAACGACCTAAACGGAAAACTTATATTTTTTTAGGTTCGTCACAATCGGACGAACAGCCGAAACAAAGGATATCACCCACAACCTAGGCATTCTACCTATAAAATTAGGAACCGCAAAACTCCAAAAATCTAGTCATACATTTGTACATTTTTATAATTTAAAACCACTTGTAACTGAATATGACAACCTAAACAAGCAATTTGAGTATCTTAAAAATAACATTTCTAACAGCGAATTCTTTAGATCAGAGACGTACAACTACGTTAATATTATTCAATATATCAAAAATAGCAAACAAGAAAAATTTAGCGGTCTAAATATTCATATTAATTTAACAAGAAGGAAAAGAGGCTTGATTAATGGCTTTGGTTCAATAGTAAAAGCAACCACAGGTAATTTAGACGCCGAAGATGGCGAGAAGATAAATTTAATACTAGAACATTTGAAAACTAATCAACTAAAATTAGAACATCAGATACTTAATCAATATTCTCTTAGTCAACAAATCATAGAAAACCATTCAAGATATTCAAACAAATGAAATAATCCTTAAAACAAAGATTTTTGAAATAAAAGACATTGTCGATTTTCAAACCAAATTTGAGAACGTTATTTATCTAAAAAACATGTTCAATGAACTCATTATCACATATAATTCCATACTTGATGTAATGGAGACTGTAAACCTTACACCCTAGTATTATCAAATCTAGTGATCTATTTCGAGAGTTACAAAGAATCTCTTTATTTTACAAAACACAATTACCATTTGAATTAAAACACGAAAATATTTTAGATTTTGAATCCATTCTGGAAATCACCTGTAAAATAGAGGAAAACCAAATTCAATATTTTCTGACAATTCCTATCGATTTTGAGAATATCTTTGATCTCTATTATTTATTACCTATACCCACACAAATTGAGTCAGAATTTGCAATAATACCTAATACAAGATATTTGCTAAAAAATAAAAATACAATAATACCTATCAACGACATCTGCACCCACGGTAAAATTTTCCAATGTCCTAGCCGTCTACAAAATAACCAAGAACACATATGCGAAAAGGGAATAATCTTACAAGAAAACTCCAGTAGTTGTCAATATATTAAGGCAGACATCCGGGGTAATCACATCGAAATCATACCAGAGATGAACCGGTTTTTGGCAATATTTCGTATGGAGGAAAAATTAACTTTCAAATGCTCTGAAGGAATTCAAATTAAAACACTGACAGGCATCTTTCTGATCGAAAATACACAGTGTACAATCCTTTTCAGAAACCAAGAATTGTTGTTCCAAGATCAAACCTTTGGACAACCAATATTAATCACCGAGCCGAAATTAAAGTTTAAAGAGTTAAGCGTTTCACCTATGAAAATAACTTTGAAGAATTTAAAATTTGAAAAAAATCCCACAAACAGAATCACACCCATCATGGAACAAAGAGAAAATTACCACATTCCCAGCATTTGGACGATCATATTATGTCTTGTCATCGTTATAATAATCATCTACATTATCTATAAGAAAATAACGATAAGAACAAGAAAAGAAACCAAAAGAAAGGAAGAGATAAGAATGTCAAACATACAGGACCCAGACGATTCCAGTTCGAAAATTCACTTCCCACAAGGAGCTTCAATCCAGGGGAAGAGGAGTTATAGAACGACGCCTATGGGTTTATTCAGGCCATGGACTTAGGAGTGCTGACATGGTCAAAGACATTGAACTTAGGAGTGCTGACGCTATGTTTCGTAATATTGTGAATTGTATAATTGCAACTGTATATGTTTTATTTTAACTAATATTTTATTCAGTTTAGAATCTGATTTTATTGTAATTAGTCGTTTTAGCTCTTCTTTTTAAAAAAGAACTTTTGGCATTCCCAAATTTGAGTTATATATATATATATATATATATATATATATATATATATGTATATATATATATATATATATATATATATATAAATCTAAATCTAATACCGTCATATATGATATATATATATATATATATATATATATATATATATATATATATATATATATACAGTAGACTCCCTCTATAACGAGAACTGAAATGGCAGACTAATTACCTCGCTATAAGCGGATCTCGTTATATCCAACAACAATAATAGTATGCATACATGTGAATATGTAGTTTTCTAAAATATTAACTTTCTATACTGAAGCCATTCGGAGCAATATAAGATGCTATTAAATATTGTTTGAATGGCATTTTTGAAAAAGAGTTGTTTACTTTTATTGTCAATGATATACGTTAAAACAAAAAATCTGTATTTTGTAAATCTGTATAAAGCGTATTTTCAAGAATAACATAAACTACTGCGTCTGCAATTGGAAGAAGTCTATCATTTTTGACTGCTTTAAATTGTCCAGTATTCTATCTATCATATTTTCTAAAGATATGAAACAGTTTGATGCTTCTTCATTTGCGTTTTTTCTTTGGATAAAGTTTCTGACAACCTTTAAAATACTTTCCACATCTTGTCTATTAGGACCTATTATTAGGTGTGAATGGTCAACCCCCTACAATGACACTTGTGAATCATAAATTGTAAATTTCCGACTAAGAATTATAAATTTTAAGAAGTTTATTGCGAACGGCAGTTAAAAAGTGTATTTATTTATAGCTACGGTCGGGCCAAAACGTAAAAAAAACACGTTTTTTAATCTTATTTTCTCTCGTTATAAGCAAATTTACCTCGCTATAAAGGATTATAGTTCTATAGAAATTTCACGTTAAATCTAATGTACCTCGTTTTAAGCGAAAACTCGTAATAACCGTATTCGTTATAGAGGGAGTATACTGTATATATATATATATATATATATATATATATATATATATATATATATATATATATGTATATATATATATATATATATATATATATATATATATATATATATATATATATATATATATATATATATATCCTCCTGAGACCTGAGCTGATTCTTTTTGTTTTTTTTTTGATTAAATAGTAAAATTCGTATGATGTTGATTATAAAAACACATGTAAATTTTTCTAAATTTTTATTTTGTTGTTAAATATGAAAAAAATATGTCCATTCAAAAGGACATCAGGATCGCATCAATACAAAATTATTATAAATGAAACTGTTTAAAGCAATTGTTATTTCCCGTTAAACATAAAAATATGTCACATGATTCACAATAAACTTTTGTTTTACCCTTGCAACCTGGAAGCTTGCATCTAACAGAATTTTTTAACTCGGATGCCATTGCAGGAATGTGTTGTATCTTTCTTTTAGTAGAAGTTTGAAGTGATGGTCTAGGATTGGAACTGTTTCTAGTTACTAATGTTGAAGTGTTCCCAAAATCAGAATTTTCAGAATTGTTGTCTTTAAGGAGCAACTCGGAAACAGCTATTTTAAATTCCAGGAACTTCATAACGGTTTTATTAGCATCACCAAGTTGCTTATGGTCATCTCTGTATAGAATCCAAGAATTGGCAATCGCAAGATCAAATAAGTGAAAAATGGTTTTGACTGTCCATTTTTTACTTCTAGCTCCCATTCTAGAATAACTTATCATCCTGTCAATTAAATCTATTCCCCCCATGCATTCATTATACTTTTTAACAATGTTTGGTCTAGGTACCTCAATATATCGGGAGTCCTTTTTTGACCACCGCTTACATTCATCTGAAGGTTCTATTTGCAATGCAGTTGACGCTAGCATAACTGATTTCATATCATACCATTGGACTATGTTAATTTTTCCATCAGCTCTACTGCTTTGGGTATTCTGGATCTCATTATTGTACCAGTTAAAAAAATATTTTTGTTTAACATGTACTCAAGTAAAGGTAAGCTGGTGAAATATCTATCGATGAACAAATGTGTTCCATCTAATAACGTTGTAGATAACTTAATAACTGCGGATGGACCAACACCTAACTTCTTAACATCATCATCATTCTGCAGAAATGTATTTTTCTCTTGATAAATATCGAAGTCTAATATTAATCCTTTGGGAGTGGCACAGACAAAATTTTTTAATCCTTCTGGGTTAGGTTTACCTCGATCAAATTGTTTCATGTCACACACGCCCGTAAAAGGTATCATTTGTTCGTCCACAGCAACCTCATTGTATCTTGGAAGTGTCAAGCAACCTCTTCGTATTCTGTCAACTAAAGGCCGGATCTTAAATAATTTGTCAGCATTTCTTTGATCTTGAGGCACATCAGCGTCAATAACTACTTTTAAGTTGCTCCTGATTTGAAAATATCTATCACGAGTCATGGCTTGCGCAATGCTGTTGACTTTTGTTGTCTTAGCCCAAAACATTCTAATTTGTGGATAATTCAGACAGGACATTAGAATAGATATTCCAAAAAAATTTTTCACCTCCGTTAGAGTAACGTTCAAAGGTTTTCCTTTTTCTTGCAAAAATTTAATATTTGTACAATTACAAATATTCTCAAAATCTGAATCATCAAAATGCATACCGACATAGTTTTCAACTTTCCAATTTTGCCTCTCGTAGACTGTATCGACAATTCCAGTAAAGTCTATATGCTGAGGGACAAAAACACCCATTTTTTTCCATGTATTTCGGTTCTCCTTTTTTTTTCGTTCACTGAGTGGCACGTTATCTAATTCATCTTCGGGTGGCATTTCTGTATCTTGTTCATCATCTGTATGTTGGGCCGAATCTGATTGCTGAGGCTGATACGATTCTTCATTTGGATCAAAGCCGTCATCAGAGTTTTCAGAATCTGAAACGTCTATATCTGAATTTTCCAGGCATTCAAGAAGTCTTTCAATGTCAACTTCCGGTCTTAAATATTTTTTATTACCAAACACAGCTGAAACAAAAAAGTCTAATATAATATTTTATGTATGCCTAAGGACCTGACGTCCATAAAAAAGGACATCCCCGTTTTAGATAAAAAACAATTTAAAAATGGTTTGATAAGACAACTACATCGCATGAATGCATTTATAATATCCTAAGTTATTAGACTAAGCAACATTTAGGTTAATAATCTAATAAAATTAGCTACTTACCATCAATTGTTTTTCTATAACTGCCCGCCATTTTTGTCACTTGAGATTAACAGGATAACTAAGTTATAATGTGGTCACAGTAATACGGCGCGCTGTTGTCAGGGTCACTTGTATATACACTACGATGGACCGTGGGACTAATTTAGTTCTTTCCAAAAAAATATATAAAACGTAAATGTCCATTTAATTGGACATCAGGTCTCAGGAGGATATATATATATATATATATATATATATATATATATATATATATATATATATATATATATATATATATATATATATATATATATATCTACAGCATAAAGTAAACTCCGCCCATGTTAAAATTAAGGTTCAAGTGAGCTCCGTGGTAAAGTGGATACCGATATACGGAGCTCACTTGACCATTCCATGATATTGGCTGTGTCGATTCGTTAACATGTATAGTTTCATAATTTTTAAAAATTTTGTAGAGTCCATAAGTACCCCTGTATCATAAATGTATATCGCTTAGTTCACGTGTATATATTATAGGGGTCGTTCAGGTCTTTTTCACTATATATTGGAACCATAAGTATATCGGTTTAAGCAAGCTCTGATAGTTTGGCAACTATGCGATTAAGCCGTATATTTTCAGCGTATATTCTAAACGGTTCATACGGACTCCTTAGTCCTTATTTTTGTTATCATTCATACGCATTACAGTATGTAATAGATATGTCTACTACCAAATACCTGTTTTTGGTAGGTACGTGCTTTTCTAAAAATAGCTTTATAGATACAAAAGGATTTCGTTACCAAGTTGGATGTTTTTTTCATATGCGGAAATTTCCTAATGCATTTTGCTAACGTCAGTATGTCTTTATACGTTTTATTTAAGAATCCGATTAATATGAACTTGATTTATTTCATCCATCTATTGTTTTACGATATCTTGTAGCTTCTTTATTATTTTATTTCTGGTTTAGTTTGTGTACTACATATAATTCTGGATAAGTTATCTTAAAATAAATATTTAAGTGCTAAAATAGATATTTTTGTGTAAAAATGGATAGTAGTCCGCAAAAAATGAAAGAATGCTTAATTTATCTAGCCAGAATATATCACTTTACCAATATTACATACTTCTGAATGGTAAGGTAATTTAGGGGTAATATGTAATCAATATGAGTGGAGTTAGTTTCCAATTTGCAATGATCTTTATAAGCAATAGCTTACTGACTGTACTCTACATGTTCAGTTTAAATAATTAAACCTTGTCCCTTCAGAAAAGAGCAATTTAAATGGCAAAGTCAACTAAGAAGGTGTGAAGAATCTTTTACCACCCCACATTCACACAAGTTAACCGGTGTTTGCAGGCAAGAGTCCTCCCGAGGATTCAGATGGCGAGGATTAGCTTATTTTTTTTTGTATATCTTACACACGTGTTGATCTGGCCAGTTTTTTCTCGATTTTAGTCATAAAATGGGCTTGTATTCGTGGAGTACATGTTGCGAATCTAGATTTTGTTTCTTTCGTTCCTTAGCTACTTATCTTCGAATATTACTTGTCTTGGTAGCTACGATATTGTAGAGCTTATGTATGGATGTGAGTCTTAATATCCGCTGAATTTGGATGACTAATTTATAGGTAAATCTACGTGTTAAGTATGTGTTGGTGTCATTCATACTGGCAAGGTATATTCGGCAGCAGGAGCATAGAATGCAAGAGTTTACGTTTTAAGGGTGGAAGGATGTGCTTCTCATTTTTAGGTGACAAGTTTGCGGAGAATAATACTTCTGGTCCTCAGTGTGCCTTTTAGTTTTAAACAAAGTTCTGTGAATGACTAAGTGTAATACAAACTATCTTCAAGATATTTATAGCAAGTCCAGAGTATAAGGATTTCATGACACTATTGGATGTTCATATTTGTGAAAACGTCTGTGTTGGGGACATTAAAGTAGCACACCTGAGTTTTTCCGGGGTTTGGCTTGGAGCTAAAATGATTTATAGTCTATTTTTATTGTGTTTAAGGCATGATTTAGATTTTTCTCCACTTCAGCAACAAAAGTTTTTGGTTGTGCAATAATAGATGTGTCGTATACATAATAAAAGTCCTAGTATTTACTGGTATGGGTTGATGGTTTGTGTACATATTATACAGTGTAGGTGCCATTACGCTACCCCAAAGGAGACCGTTCTTCTGCGTTCTCCATCTGCTATTCTTACCATTGAGAAATACCAAAAATCTTCTGTTGTGTAGGCATACGCTAGTAAAACAAGTAAGTTTATTACCTAAGGAGATATCATATAGATTTTGAAAAAATGCCGTCTTATTTAAGGTGTCGTAAACTGCAAATTGCTACTTAGATTGACAAATACCACTCCTCATAACTGATATCTTTCGTACTCATCTTTGCTGCGTTGGGCAAGATTTAGTATTTGTGACCTACATGATCTTCCCTGTCTGTAGCAACTTTTGTCTTTTAATTTGAGTTTTTCTTCTGTTTTACCTCTTGAGGAGTATTTTGTTAAGCAAAATAAATATATTGACCGATAGCTTTTGTGGTCGTTTGAGTTTTTGCCAGGTTTAAGCAAGGCAACAACTTTGTCTTTGCTTTGTTTGTCTGCAGACTTTGGATATCAGTAACTGTTGTATTTTTGGTCCAAATTTTTCTAATAAGCTTTGTGCTCAGATCTTCAGTCAGTGCCGTACTATTCTTTATTATATACGTAGATAGTGGATCCAAGCTCAACATCGTTAAAAGGTTCCTTCAGCTGACTGGTTTTGTCCTCTCTCATTTTAAGTTTTTCTTTGCTTCTTTGTCGGCAGAGATAGCACTTTCACATTTATTATGTGATTTTCAGCGATCAGCTTAATACCAAATACACTATTTTTTGCCCTCTATGTATTTTCTGCACTAGAAATACGTCACATTTGTGCTAAGCGCATATGTCTGATAAGGTTAAGTAAAGTAAGCTGTCTTTATCTCTAGATATGCTCTTAATATTTATAGATATAATTAGAATAATTGATCCTAAAAAGGACCGATTTGACAAAAATCATATTGAACGGGTGATTCTGATAAGGACATAAACGGTTAAAATAAGTGCACAGAATTTTAACTAAATATATCGGCGCCATTGTTCGGGAGATGGATTTATCCCAGAGATTAAAGGTTACATGTATATTCGAGGTTCTATTTACGTATTTGCATTACTAAAAAAGTATATTTAAAATAAAGGCCTTAAGATATCTTTAGATTCTATGGAAATTAGAATCTATGGAAATTAGCAAATTAAAAAATACAGACATAATTCTGAATGACCAAATTGAGACAAACAGTTGTCTCAAGTATTGTTTATATTGTAAAGGTCATCGTCATAGTATAGTCAGAACGCAACAAGGTTCTATTGGCTTTTCTGCTTTTTGTCTCCTCATTCCTATTGAAAACTTAGCCACGTAAATAACGTTTTAAAAATATATGTCAATATTTCTGAAGTGCCTTTCCTAAGATAACTTTTATTAAGCCTAGTTCGTTTGACTATATGTAATGGATTTGATAGTTCCCAACAGATAAGTATTGATTGTAGGTTGGATAGCAGTTGGTTGTACAGGCATGTGTTGATAAATATGATGGTTCGGTAGGTAGTCCCATTATTCCTAAATCTGACCATATGTTACCTCCCCTGTTGATTCGTGGACGTCCTAAGGGCATTTTTTCTCTCGGGGCATTCTCCCAGTTTAACTTGGCAATGCAGTTATTAGAAAGCCTTTGGATATAGCCAGCGTAATTTTGGCGTTGAGATTTAGTCTCTTGTATAACGTTGCTATCTTTATATATCTGTTAGACCTTGGCATTAGTTCCGGTTCGGTATTGGTTAGTATTCGGAGCTTTGTAAGTTGGAAAATAATTCTGATAACTTTTCTAGTAATCCTGATCTAATTAATACCAAAGTTTTACTTACATTATTTTGTCAGCGTTCTCGTCACATTTTCAGTCAATATCACTGGTTTAATCACTGTTTTATATATCCTGATTTTAGGGATTTGTATTAGACTTCTGGATTTAAAAGTGTTATGTGGGTTATATTTACATCAGTTAGCTACCTGAATATTCCATGTTATTTCTTATGTGACAGCGTTATCTACGATACCTAAAACGCTGCAATCTTTCAAAATTATATGGGTTTATTGTTACGTTATGCCCTACTCTACGTCCTCTCTCTTGTATGTTAAAGAAAATATCAGTACCAAGTTAGTGCATATAGGAATTGTTAATTGAACTTTATTATTATTAAACAGCACTATATTTCCTAGTAAAATCGTCATGACTTTACAGTTAGACAAATTTTCGAATGTTGGTTATGGAAACATCATGTACATACCACCGGATTCCCTAGATCGACATTCAGCAAAATCCTTTTAATAATGATACGGGAGTAAAAATATAAATATTTGGGAGCTTACATCAACAAAGGATTATATTCAGACTAAGAAATCAGGGTACGAATAGAAATGGCAAGGGCAGCGTTCTTAAAATTCAAGCAATTGTTCTGTGACAAAAATCTGAATACTGCGCTGAGACTGAGGTTTGTTGAATGTTACGTCTGGTCCCAACTATTGTACGGAGTAGAAATATGGACGGTAAAAGCGCAAATAGTTAAGAAGCTTCAAGCCTTTGAATTTTGGATATACCGGAGAATGTTGAGAATTCCATGGACTGCCAGGGTCACCAATAAGGAAGTGCTGAGAAGGATGAGTCGAGACAAAAAATTGTTGAGAACAATAAAAGTACGCAGGACTGCATACCTGGGACACATACTAAGGAATATAAAGTCTTCTGCAGGCCATCATGCAGGGTAGAGTCGATGGCAAAAAGGGAATAGGTAGAAAGAGGAAGTCATGGCCGCGAAATATTCGTGACTGGACAAACATGACTGTAGACGAATTATTTCACGTTGCAAAAGACAGAGATACTTTTAGAAATGTGGTTGCCAACCTCCGTTAATGGGGACGGCATAGGAAGAAGAAGAATGATACGCTAAACAAAAAAAACACAGAGATGAAGATAGGCGCCAAGAAACTCTGTGTTATAAAACAGTTGAATAAAATACAGATTCTCGATTCAAATATTCAAAAATTTAATGAACAGCATACTAAAATAGAAATAACGTCTATTTAAAATGCAATCCATTAATGGCTCAAGGTACAAAGCAGTCCTAGCATCTGCTAATGATATTGATCTTATAAGAAACTCTCTCCCGTCCGCATACATCTTCAACAAAGTGAAGAGAGCACGAAAAATGTTTCACTTAAAATCAACAAAATAAAAACCAAATACAAGCGAATCAACAGAAGAAAGCAATTCAATACATCTAGATAAAATATTAAAGTCAACAACTATAATTTCGAAAGTATGGAACAGTTTTAATATCTTAGATTAATAATCACGGTTAATAATAATGTCACTAAAGAAATACAAAGCATAATTCACTTCAGACCTATTTTAATACATGAATGTTTTTTAAAACAATAAGACCGAACATATTATACTATGTAATAATTGTAATAGATATGTTGGCTAGAATCAAATTGCCATAAAGTCACCGAAATATTTTATCTGAGTAATGACTCACTACTGATTGCTACGTTACGTTATACGATACATTTATAGTTAAAAGCGAAATTATTAGGTGTTATGCCTCCTTATTATTTTAGTATATGTTACAAGTGTATCCATGTATAATAAATGTGTATCTAAAGTATTATAGTAAGATATTGAATTTCCTACATTTAAAAATCGAAATATTGAAATTAGACAGTAAAAAATTATAATTTTAAGATTGATTTATAAATTATTATAATTTAAATTTTACTACTTTATGAAACAAATATTGTACATCAAAAAACGTAGCAATCGAAACATGGGAACGTACATTTATATAATAAATTTTTCAGTGTCAATGCATTAAAAAAATACTAATAAATAAAAATGGACACTTGCCTTTTCCAAGCTTACAACAGACACTAACTTAAGTTTAAAAATAATTAAAGCAAGTAATATAAATTATCAACATAAAATATTTAACTACATTAAGCAAGTATTTGTGAAATTTCGGGATGACTAAATTGATTGATATTTAAATAAATTTCAAGTTCCAAAACGTACCTGCTGTAAAATTTAAAAATCTACGACTAATCAAATTATTGGCAACATCGGAGGAGTTTAGTTGTGTACGCAAAGAAATGTATACGGATCCCAAAAGTGTTTCAACCTATTACGGAGTCCACTTAATCCGACGTGTTGGTCGGAGTTCACATAAAGCGCTACCCAGATAATAATATACACGGTGTATATTCGCCTGGAGTTAGTATAATACCGTTTTAGTACGGGGCCCACATTAACCGCTAGATCTATATATATATATATATATATATATATATATATATATATATATATATATATATATATATATATATATATATATATATATATATATATATATATATATATATATATATATATACTAACTCCAGGAGAATATACGCCGTGTATATTATTATCTGAGTAGCGCTTTGTGTAGACTACGATCAACACGTCGGATCAAGTGGACTCCGTAATAGGATGAAACATTTTTGGAAACCGTATATAACTTTTCGCGTACACTTTTACATTCCTGTGATGTTGCCAATAATTGTATTAGTAGTAGATTTTTAAATTTTATAGCTGGTACACTTTGGAACTTATTATTTGCTTTAATTATTTTCAAACTTAAAAAACTACCTATTATAAACTTGGAAAAAATCTACGTGTTAAGTATGTGTTGGTGTCATTCATACTGGCAAGGTATATTCGGCAGCAGAAGCATAGAATGCAAGAGTTTACGTTTTAAGGGTGGAAGGATGTGCTTCTCATTTTTAGGTGACAAGTTTGCGGAGAATAATACTTCTGGTCCTCAGTGTGCCTTTTAGTTTTAAACAAAGTTCTGTGAATGACTAAGTGTAATACAAACTATCTTCAAGATATTTATAGCAAGTAGAGAGTATAAGGATTTCATGACACTATTGGATGTTCATATTTGTGAAAACGTCTGTGTTGGGGACATTAAAGTAGCACACCTGAGTTTTTCCGGGGTTTGGCTTGGAGCTAAAATGATTTATAGTCTATTTTTATTGTGTTTAAGGCATGATTTAGATTTTTCTCCACTTCAGCAACAAAATTTTTTGGTTGTGCAATAATAGATGTGTCGTATACATAATAAAAGTCCTAGTATTTACTGGTATGGGTTGATGGTTTGAGTACTGATACGATTAGGGTTTATAGAAAATAATTTATAAGTTATATACTACATAATATTAGATATTTGGTTGTTTTAAATAAGTTATATACTAGAGAATTTTATAAAAATTATTTATGTGAGGGCATTTTAAGAAATTAGCATATAATAATTGTAAAAAGTTGTATTTTAGTAGTTATGATTTTGTAGATATTTTTAAGTGAGCCATGTGACTAGGCAACACACTATACCCTCCATTCCTAAGTGTCATTTTAAGAATTTTACGAATATAAGTGGGGTTATATTGTTTGAAATGTGTATTTTATTAAATTAGAGTGTTAGTTACTAATTTGAATGTTTATTCTGATCTGAAAAGCCTAAATGTCAACAAAATTATTAATAGAAAAGAATGGAATTCTCTGGATCTCCGGAGATGGCCATGTTTGCGAAATGGTTTGTTCCAGAAAATTCAGACAAGTAGTTAATGGAACAAATTGGAACATGATCTCTTACGAGATGGTTCTGGAATATCAAAAAGGATATAAATACCCGTGATTTGGATTCAAGAGGCAGTTTTTAGTCAGAAGTCAAGCAGTTTATTATAAAAGTTAGTAGATAAGTAGTGAAGTCAATTGTTCACAGTTTTAGTAAGTCAGTCAAGCAGTTTAATAAGAAATATGAAAGTTAGTTGGAGTCAGTGAATCAAGTACAAATAGTCCAATTGTTTAATATAATTATAAAAGTATATTAGAAGAATATTGGATGGACATTGGAAGGAATTAAAATTATATTATGATTGGAGATTAGTATAAATCAACTTATAATAATTGGATATTGGTATATTGAAAAGAAGAATAAATATAAATGCTGTTTGCTGGTTTGGTTGGTGGTGTATAAATGCTGGTGAAGAAAACTATATCTTAAATTGGTAGAAGCTGATAATTGGAAAAAGTAATTTCACAAAAAACAAGGATAACTGAAGTACGAAGACATTCAGTGGTGATTAGAATCTATATAGTAGAAAACAGTTCATTTAGGCATTCAGTGAAAGAAAGGTACAAAATTTTGTTAATATAATTTAGTTAGTGTCATAACAATTTCAATTTTGAAGATAGTTTGTTTAAATTTAACATTGTCTATAGAATTTAATTAGTTTTATAAGAACATCAATTTAAAGATAGTTTATTTTAAATTTACATTAGCTAGGTTAGATATATATGTGTGTTTCATAATAGTTATAATAAAGATAATTTAAAAAAAGTACTTACAAACTAATTCTTTGAGAACCGCGATAAAAACCCTATATTATTAAAAATACTCATTGCTCATCATTAAAACAAATAACACATCATAACAATTTGGCACCCAACGCGGTGGCTCTCTATTTAAAAGAATTAGTTTGGGAAGATAAGTGCTCTCATATAATTAAATTAATTATCAGTAGAAAGAAAAAATTATAGATTTTATTTTTAATTATATTTGAACAAGTAAAGTCTCAAAATGTCTCAAGGAAAGAAAGGTACAAGAAGCAAAAAGAATGAAGAAGATGTGGAAGTAGAAACACAACCTATACAAGAGGAGAGTTTAGTTCAAGTTCCACAAAATACTGCAGAAATGAATCCAGAAAGAGAGGAAAATGTCAATATGGCAGCTTTGATGTCATTAATGATGCAGATGAACAAGACAATGGAAGAGAATTCAAAAGAAATCAAAGAAGACATGAAAAAAATGGAACAGAAAATGGAAGAGAATACGAAAAAAATGGAAGAGAATTCAAAAGAAATCAAAGAAGACATAAAAAAATTGGAAGAGAATTCAAAAGAAGTCAAAGAAGACATGAAAAAAATGGAACAGAAATTGGAAGAGAATTATAGAAAATTAGAAAAGAAAATAGAAGATAATAATAATAAAATTGTAAAACAAATGGATAAAAAACTTGAAGCTGCAGAGAAAAAAGTAGCAAATGAAATAAAAAGTATACGGAATGACTACAAGAAAAGGATAGACAATGAGAGGACAGAAGTAAAGAGGATTATTCAAGATAATAAGATAGATATAGAACAGAAAATAGAGTTACAGAAATGTAACTTAGAAGTAAAAATTAACGAAGACAGGAGAAACACAGAAGAAAAATTAGACGATATACAACAAAATATCCAAATAAATAATAATCAAATAAGAAATGTGGAACAGAGAATAGATGATATTTCACAAATGAGAGACATAGGAAGACCTTACTTAAATTTAACAAATGAGACTGGGATTAAATTCTCTGGTAATATAAAAAATTTGCATCCTAGAGTATACATAAATAGTTTAAAACATAAATTAAGATTTGTGAATAATATTAATGATATTAAAGATTATATTAGAATGACATTAAATGACAATGCAGCAACTTGGTTTGCTAGTATTGAGAATGATTTAGATAATTTTCAAACATTTGAAAATAAATTTTTAAATTATTATTGGGGTGAACTAGAGCAAGCTAAGTTTAGAGAAATTCTATATTTTGGAAAGTATAATCACAATTTAAAATCAAATATGGTAGATTATGCATTAAAACTGATAACAGTTGCAAAATATTTAGAACCACCACTTAGAGAGGATGAAACAGTCTTAAATGTATCTAGACATTTTGATGCTGATGTTGTGCAAACCGTAACTGTACAAAATATTCAAACAATAGATAGTTTTATTAATTTTATTCAAAGAATACAAAGAGGCAATATGACAAGTAATAACAACAGAAAAAACAATAATAACTTTCAATATAATAAAAATGATAATCAACAATATAGACAATCATATAATAGATATGGTAATAATTTACAAAATTTTAATAATAATAACAGTAATTATAATAGACAACATTTTAATAACAGTACTAATAATAATAGACAAGATTTTAACAATAGAAGAAATACAGAGCGACCTAACTATAACAGACAGGTAAATTGTGTTCGAAGGAATAGGAGCTGCGAAGACAGGGAACGAAATCGTACAAGGCAAGAAAATGTGAGTAGAAGTTATAGTAGGGAAAGACATAGTACATCAGATCCAAGTGGTCAGATACAATCTGACAATTCTAATAATCAAAATTTTGTGCAGTAAACTTTCTGAATTACAAGTTAGGCCATTGCTATTATGAAAAACCTTCTGAATTTATTTCTTTAGATGAAGAGAAAATTATTGAATCTATTAATTTAATTTATATAAATGCTTTGGCCAAAAATAAAATGATTAAAATGATGATAGATACTGGTTCAGAAAGTACTTTAGTCTCGGAGAATTTTATTTTTAATACATTAAAACTATCAGATATAATAAAGATTCCAAAAATTAAAATTATTGGTGCAAATAATAAGAAGTTGGGTGAAATTGATAAACTAGCCAATTTTAAAATTAATATTCTTAATAAAGAAATTAATATGCAAGGATTTATTGTCAAGGATTTATGTGTTGATATATTAATGGGAAATGATGAATTGGAAAAGAAGAAAGTAAAGATAGATTTTGAAGAAAAAATGGTAACTTTGGAAGGGCAAATAATTAAATTTATGCAGAAAGATGAGGTAGAAGAAGGAATAAGAGTTGATAGGATATTTTTAAAAGAAAATAATGATGTTTATGAAGAAAAAATGTATTTTGATGATAGGGAAATGTCCCAAAAGAATGTAAAGAATAATTATTGTAGTGAATATTTAAGGAATGGAAATTTTAAGCAGATGGATGCCTACGAGGCGGAGTGCGTAAAATTGGAAGCAAGGAATAATGAGTACATATTGAAGAATAATGTGATTTGTAAAGAAGAAGATATGATGAAAGTTTTAAATTGCCCTGAAGAATATAAATCAATAGTCATTTCCATATTGCAGCAACACAAGGGACTTGTCAATAAAGAAAATAGAATTGCACAAAATTATATCCATAGTATAAAAGTTAAAGAAGAAAAAGATTTTAAAACAAAATCATACCCAATACCATATAAATACAGAGAAGAAGTAAACAAAACAATTAATAATATGTTAGAAGATGGGATCATTGAGAAGGCAGACACACATTTTATTAACCCCATAGTAGTAGTACGAAAAAGATCAGGTGAAATCAGGTTATGTTTGGATGCAAGGAATATTAACAAGATTACTGAAAAGCAATTTGAAGCACCAATGAGTATAGATGGAATATTAGGAAGAATTACAGGAATGTCATTTTTCACTAAAATTGATTTACAGCATAGCTTTTGGTTAATACCTCTAGAAAGAAAAAGTAGACAGTATACAGGATTTCAGATAGATGGAGTAGTATATCAATTCAAAGTAGTACCATTTGGACTTCAATCATCTTGCAGTGTTCTATGTAGATGTCTTCATGATATTTTGGATCAATATGAACATTTTGTAATTCACTACATTGATGATATCTTAATTTTTTCTAAAACGGCTGAAGATCATGAGAAACACCTAAAAATTATAATAAACAGATTAGATAAAGTTGGACTTAAAATAAATCAAGAAAAATGTACATTTTTTCAAAAAGTAGTGATATATCTAGGTTATAAACTTAATACTAACAGCTTACTGATATATCCATTTTATTCAATAGACTTGATTTGTTAAATAGATGGTAGATTTCATTATTTTGAATCAATTTGACATCATACTTGTTGAATTTTGTATATATGGAAATTAATTTGTACCCTAAAAATCATAATTTGGGGTTAGACACAAAATTGATACTATAATTGCTATAAAAATGTTTTTCTAATATAATTATGTGAAAAAACTTACCAATTTATATTGATGAAAGTTATTTTGAATGGAAATAATTCCTAGATTTTGTCTATAAATAAACAGAACACAATATCCATTATATTTTTAATTAAGGTTATATTTTATTCTCTCCATTTGACATGACAGTTTGACCATAGAATAGCCAACTGTGATCCGTTGTTCTCTGCTTTGACATAGACAGCGAACAGGGATGTATTTAACACATTTTAAATAATAAAAAAAAAAAATTGATTTATTAAATTTAATAAGGTATGAGAAAATTAATATTTAAAAAAATAATAAGTAAATTATTTATTTTAAATATTATTTTTGGGGTATTGATACGATTAGGGTTTATAGAAAATAATTTATAAGTTATATACTACATAATATTAGATATTTGGTTGTTTTAAATAAGTTATATACTAGAGAATTTTATAAAAATTATTTATGTGGGGGCATTTTAAGAAATTAGCATATAATAATTGTAAAAAGTTGTATTTTAGTAGTTATGATTTTGTAGATATTTTTAAGTGAGCCATGTGACTAGGCAACACACTATACCCTCCATTCCTAAGTGTCATTTTAAGAATTTTACGAATATAAGTGGGGTTATATTGTTTGAAATGTGTATTTTATTAAATTAGAGTGTTAGTTACTAATTTGAATGTTTATTCTGATCTGAAAAGCCTAAATGTCAACAAAATTATTAATAGAAAAGAATGGAATTCTCTGGATCTCCGGAGATGGCCATGTTTGCGAAATGGTTTGTTCCAGAAAATTCAGACAAGTAGTTAATGGAACAAATTGGAACATGATCTCTTACGAGATGGTTCTGGAATATCAAAAAGGATATAAATACCCGTGATTTGGATTCAAGAGGCAGTTTTTAGTCAGAAGTCAAGCAGTTTATTATAAAAGTTAGTAGATAAGTAGTGAAGTCAATTGTTCACAGTTTTAGTAAGTCAGTCAAGCAGTTTAATAAGAAATATGAAAGTTAGTTGGAGTCAGTGAATCAAGTACAAATAGTCCAATTGTTTAATATAATTATAAAAGTATATTAGAAGAATATTGGATGGACATTGGAAGGAATTAAAATTATATTATGATTGGAGATTAGTATAAATCAACTTATAATAATTGGATATTGGTATATTGAAAAGAAGAATAAATATAAATGCTGTTTGCTGGTTTGGTTGGTGGTGTATAAATGCTGGTGAAGAAAACTATATCTTAAATTGGTAGAAGCTGATAATTGGAAAAAGTAATTTCACAAAAAACAAGGATAACTGAAGTACGAAGACATTCAGTGGTGATTAGAATCTATATAGTAGAAAACAGTTCATTTAGGCATTCAGTGAAAGAAAGGTACCAAATTTTGTTAATATAATTTAGTTAGTGTCATAACAATTTCAATTTTGAAGATAGTTTGTTTAAATTTAACATTGTCTATAGAATTTAATTAGTTTTATAAGAACATCAATTTAAAGATAGTTTATTTTAAATTTACATTAGCTAGGTTAGATATATATGTGTGTTTCATAATAGTTATAATAAAGATAATTTAAAAAAAGTACTTACAAACTAATTCTTTGAGAACCGCGATAAAAACCCTATATTATTAAAAATACTCATTGCTCATCATTCAAACAAAAAACACATCATAACAGTACATATTATACAGTGTAGGTGCCATTACGCTACCCCAAAGGAGACCGTTCTTCTGCGTTCTCCATCTGCTATTCTTACCATTGAGAAATACCAAAAATCTTCTGTTGTGTAGGCATACGCTAGTAAAACAAGTAAGTTTATTACCTAAGGAGATATCATATAGATTTTGAAAAAATGCCGTCTTATTTAAGGTGTCGTAAACTGCAAATTGCTACTTAGATTGACAAATACCACTCCTCATAACTGATATCTTTCGTACTCATCTTTGCTGCGTTGGGCAAGATTTAGTATTTGTGACGTACATGATCTTCCCTGTCTGTAGCAACTTTTGTCTTTTAATTTGAGTTTTTCTTCTGTTTTACCTCTTGAGGAGTATTTTGTTAAGCAAAATAAATATATTGACCGATAGCTTTTGTGGTCGTTTGAGTTTTTGCCAGGTTTAAGCAACGCAACAACATTGTCTTTGCTTTGTTTGTCTGCAGACTTTTCATATCAGTAACTGTTGTATTTTTGGTCCAAATTTTTCTAATAAGCTTTGTGCTCAGATCTTCAGTCAGTGCCGTACTATTCTTTATTATATTCGTAGATAGTGGATCCAAGCTCAACATCGTTAAAAGGTTCCTTCAGCTGACTGGTTTTGTCCTCTCTCATTTTAAGTTTTTCTTTGCTTCTTTGTCGGCAGAGATAGCACTTTCACATTTATTATGTGATTTTCAGCGATCAGCTTAATACCAAATACACTATTTTTTGCCCTCTATGTATTTTCTGCACTAGAAATACGTCACATTTGTGCTAAGCGCATATGTCTGATAAGGTTAAGTAAAGTAAGCTGTCTTTATCTCTAGATATGCTCTTAATATTTATAGATATAATTAGAATAATTGATCCTAAAAAGGACCGATTTGACAAAAATCATATTGAACGGGTGATTCTGATAAGGACATAAACGGTTAAAATAAGTGCACAGAATTTTAACTAAATATATCGGCGCCATTGTTCGGGAGATGGATTTATCCCAGAGATTAAAGGTTACATGTATATTCCAGGTTCTATTTACGTATTTGCATTACTAAAAAAGTATATTTAAAATAAAGGCCTTAAGATATCTTTAGATTCTATGGAAATTAGCAAATTAAAAAATACAGACATAATTCTGAATGACCAAATTGAGACAAACAGTTGTCTCAAGTATTGTTTATATTGTAAAGGTCATCGTCATAGTATAGTCAGAACGCAACAAGGTTCTATTGGCTTTTCTGCTTTTTGTCTCCTCATTCCTATTGAAAAATTAGCCACGTAAATAACGTTTTAAAAATATATGTCAATATTTCTGAAGTGCCTTTCCTAAGATAACTTTTATTAAGCCTAGTTCGTTTGACTATATGTAATGGATTTGATAGTTCCCAACAGATAAGTATTGATTGTAGGTTGGATAGCAGTTGGTTGTACAGGCATGTGTTGATAAATATGATGGTTCGGTAGGTAGTCCCATTATTCCTAAATCTGACCATATGTTACCTCCCCTGTTGATTCGTGGACGTCCTAAGGGCATTTTTTCTCTCGGGGCATTCTCTCAGTTTAACTTGGCAATGCAGTTATTAGAAGGCCTTTGGATATAGCCAGCGTAATTTTGGCGTTGAGATTTAGTCTCTTGTATAACGTTGCTATCTTTATATATCTGTTAGACCTTGGCATTAGTTCCGGTTCGGTATTGGTTAGTATTCGGACCTTTGTAAGTTGGAAAATAATTCTGATAACTTTTCTAGTAATCCTGATCTAATTAATACCAAAGTTTTACTTACATTGTTTTGTCAGCGTTCTCGTCACATTTTCAGTCAATATCACTGGTTTAATCACTGTTTTATATATCCTGATTTTAGGGATTTGTATTAGACTTCTGGATTTAAAAGTGTTATGTGGGTTATATTTACATCAGTTAGCTACCTGAATATTCCATGTTATTTCTTATGTGACAGCGTTATCTACGATACCTAAAACGCTGCAATCTTTCAAAATTATATGGGTTTATTGTTACGTTATGCCCTACTCTACGTCCTCTCTCTTGTATGTTAAAGAAAATTTATTTGGTTTTCTCATTACTTACTATCAAACCGTTTTTTACTGCTAATAGCATTATTTTATAGCATTCTAATATTTAATCTATGGATTAAATCCGGATAGTAAATAGATATTTTTCACTTTCTCGGAGAATTAATATTCTATCATACAAAATCCTATTAAATTGCCAAAACCTTTCTTGCATATTATATTTACTTATGAGGGCCAGCAGCAATATCAGTACCATAATAAGGCGTATAGTCCTAGACTGGCTAATTGTTGGATAATTGGAAGCATGAGTGTAGCAGTTTTAATGTTTTCGGGACTGCTACCTGGTATCGGGGAGCAGAGATATCAGTACCAAGTTAGTGCATATAGGAATTGTTAATTGAACTTTATTATTATTAAACAGCACTATATTTCCTAGTAAAATCGTCATGACTTTACAGTTAGACAAATTTTAGAATGTTGGTTATGGAAACATCATGTACATACCACCGGATTCCCTAGATCGACATTCAGCAAAATCCTTTTAATAATGATACGGGAGTAAAAATATAAATATTTGGGAGCTTACATCAACAAAGGATTATATTCAGACTAAGAAATCAGGGTACGAATAGAAATGGCAAGGGCAGCGTTCTTAAAATTCAAGCAATTGTTCTGTGACAAAAATCTGAATACTGCGCTGAGACTGAGGTTTGTTGAATGTTACGTCTGGTCTCAACTATTGTACGGAGTAGAAATATGGACGGTAAAAGCGCAAATAGTTAAGAAGCTTCAAGCCTTTGAATTTTGGATATACCGGAGAATGTTGAGAATTCCATGGACTGCCAGGGTCACCAATGAGGAAGTGCTGAGAAGGATGAGTCGAGACAAAAAATTGTTGAGAACAATAAAAGTACGCAGGACTGCATACCTGGGACACATACTAAGGAATATAAAGTCTTCTGCAGGCCATCATGCAGGGTAGAGTCGATGGCAAAAAGGGAATAGGTAGAAAGAGGAAGTCATGGCCGCGAAATATTCGTGACTGGACAAACATGACTGTAGACGAATTATTTCACGTTGCAAAAGACAGAGATACTTTTAGAAATGTGGTTGCCAACCTCCGTTAATGGGGACGGCATAGGAAGAAGAAGAATGATACGCTAAACAAAAAAAACAGAGATGAAGATGGGCGCCAAGAAACTCTGTGTTATAAAACAGTTGAATAAAATACAGATTCTCGATTCAAATATTCAAAAATTTAATGAACAGCATACTAAAATAGAAATAACGTCTATTTAAAATGCAATCCATTAATGGCTCAAGGTACAAAGCAGTCCTAGCATCTGCTAATGATATTGATCTTATAAGAAACTCTCTCCCGTCCGCATACATCTTCAACAAAGTGAAGAGAGCACGAAAAATGTTTCACTTAAAATCAACAAAATAAAAACCAAATACAAGCGAATCAACAGAAGAAAGCAATTCAATACATCTAGATAAAATATTAAAGTCAACAACTATAATTTCGAAAGTATGGAACAGTTTTAATATCTTAGATTAATAATCACGGTTAATAATAATGTCACTAAAGAAATACAAAGCATAATTCACTTCAGACCTATTTTAATACATGAATGTTTTTTAAAACAATAAGACCGAACATATTATACTATGTAATAATTGTAATAGATATGTTAGCTAGAATCAAATTGCCATAAAGTTACCGAAATATTTTATCTGAGTAATGACTCACTACTGATTGCTACGTTACGTTATACGATACATTTATAGTTAAAAGCGAAATTATTAGGTGTTATGCCTCCTTATTATTTTAGTATATGTTACGTGTATAAGTGTATCCATGTATAATATATGTGTATCTAAAGTATTATAGTAAGATATTGAATTTCCTACATTTAAAAATCGAAATATTGAAATTAGACAGTAAAAAATTATAATTTTAAGATTGATTTATAAATTATTATAATTTAAATTTTACTACTTTATGAAACAAATATTGTACATCAAAAAACGTAGCAATCGAAACATGGGAACGTACATTTATATAATAAATTTTTCAGTGTCAATGCATTAAAAAAATACTAATATATAAAAATGGACACTTGCCTTTTCCAAGCTTACAACAGACACTAACTTAAGTTTAAAAATAATTAAAGCAAGTAATATAAATTATCAACATAAAATATTTAACTACATTAACCAAGTATTTGTGAAATTTCGGGATGACTAAATTGATTGATATTTAAATAAATTTCAAGTTCCAAAACGTACCTGCTGTAAAATTTAAAAATCTACGACTAATCAAATTATTGGCAACATCGGAGGAGTTTAGTTGTGTACGCAAAGAAATGTATACGGATCCCAAAAGTGTTTCAACCTATTACGGAGTCCACTTAATCCGACGTGTTGGTCGGAGTCCACATAAAGCGCTACCCAGATAATAATATACACGGTGTATATTCGCCTGGAGTTAGTATAATACCGTTTTAGTACGGGGCCCACATTAACCGCTAGATCTATATATATATATATATATATATATATATATATATATATATATATATATATATATATATATATATATATATATATATATATATATATATATATATACTAACTCCAGGAGAATATACGCCGTGTATATTATTATCTGAGTAGCGCTTTGTGTAGACTACGATCAACACGTCGGATCAAGTGGACTCCGTAATAGGATGAAACATTTTTGGAAACCGTATATAACTTTTCGCGTACACTTTTACATTCCTGTGATGTTGCCAATAATTGTATTAGTAGTAGATTTTTAAATTTTATAGCTGGTACATTTTGGAACTTATTATTTGCTTTAATTATTTTCAAACTTAAAAAACTACCTATTATAAACTTGGAAAAAAGGCTAGTTTCCATTTTATATATTATTATTTTTTGTTAAAATGCATTGGCACTTAAACATTTACTCTCTAAATGTATGAACATCGAGTAGAGTAATCGTCTAACACTTTAAGAAAGTAGAAGCCCTAATAAACTACATTAAATTAAAGAAAACTCTATAAACAGGAGATATTTGTCATTTTTCAATTACTGCAGTTTATGACGTGTAATATTTGTTTCACAAAGTAGTTAAAATTAGATTATAGTAATTTCTTTAGGTCTAGATGTGCCAACAGAACAAAGGATAATAAAAATAAAGCACAGGGCAGGGTCTCAAATTTTAATATTTTTTTATGCTATGCGATAATCATTCTATACCATGGTTGAAATATACGTAAGTATGAATTTAAGTATGTAAAAACAAATATTAATATTATTTATATGAAACTGCTGTTTCACAGAATGGAACTATTTAAAACAGTTTAATTTTCCTTGAATTTGTAAAATTAACCACAAACCATTTACTTTTTTAAATGTCCGAGTAAATCTGTCCCCTATCGAAAAACCAAGTAAACCAATAGAACTCAGAGTTCAGTATTATGAAGATCTTGAAAATATGATTTCAATAAAAACAACATGTGCATGAATCATTATGAAAAATATAAATAAAAGATTTGGCAACGGCATAGACACGAAGTAAATCTGTGAAAGTACTAAAAATAAAAATGGACAACCCTTAAAAATGTGTGCGCATAAAATGAATACACAATTAATAACATATTTTAGTAACCAAGATTAATGAAACAATACTTTTATCAAGCGGACACAAATCAATGATATACTACATTTTGTCAAACAACAATTTTCATTACAAACAAGTATTAAATAGAAAAAATTAACTCTGGATAAAAATTAACTCAATTATAAAGAAATATAAACAAACCATGAAAATTTGATGATTTGAAGGAAAAAATCTACAAAATTAGGCTAGAGCAATAACTGAAACATAAGAATCAAGTGGAAACAATGTCTAATTAATTTGAAAAATTATAATACCAACATAAAAACAGAAATAAAAGAGGATCTATGAGAAAGAAAAATAAACACACTTTATTGAAAGAGGTAAAAGTAAAATGATAAGAAAAACAAAATGGTTATATAAAATGTAGACCGCCGGAGGGTTTGAAACAGATGTGAAAGAGAGCAAAAACCAAATTAAAGAATTCATAGAGATTAAGTACATCCCTAGAGAAGAATGAATAAAATATCACAGATTAATAAACGGAACAACGAAACTGAGAATAAACTTGTAAATCCAGAAATATCATTAAATTAATCAACACAAATCGTACGAACTGAAATACGAGATACAATCACACAGTTAATAAATAGAACCCCCATGGAAAAAATACAGTAGAGTATGACTACTATGTGTGTTCTAGCACTATGGTAAGAAGAAGTTAAAAATCTAAATACCTACATAATTTTTTTTTTTTTTTTTTTTTTTTTTTTTTTTTTTTTTTTGGCATAGACTTTTAGTCATTCAGCCAGACTCAACATGGTAAAAGAAAATTTGTCTGAGTTTATATTAAAATTAAAATAAATATACAAAACAGGTAAACAGGGTCACTCTCTTCTCGCCTAGGGGCCCATCAAGGCATTTTTTTTTAACATACAACACTAGGCCACGGTAAGAAAGGAATTTAAACAATTGGGTTAGAGACAAAGGTTACGTTATTAACTAATGTATAATTATTCACATGGTTATTTTACTATCTTTTAAAAACATAACTAATAAATCATACACTGCTCTCGAGTCTAATGATAATAGGTACTGAAGGTTCCAAGGGGCTAATATGTTGTGTTTGTGTAAATTATTTATTAATCTGGATGAAGTTATAATATTTCTGGGGCAACTGAAAAATATATGATCTAGGTTTCCTTCTTCTGTACAAAATTCACATTGATCATTATCTAAAACCTTAAGTTTAAATAAATGTTTGGGGTAACAAGCGTGCCCAAATCTCAGTCTTATGATCGTGGTAACATATTTTCTAGGTACATTAAAAAACTTATACCAAGGAGTTTTAGGAATATCTGTTTGAAGAGAAGTGTATCTATTCGGGCTAACAATGGAATATTCCTTCCATATATTATCCCACCTTTGGTATAATCTTAATTTTAAGGAAGCCAGAAAGTCGCAAGCCGTGATTTTATACGAAGTTTCTCTACCAGACATAATACTTTCTCTTGCTAATTGGTCTACATGTTCGTTATTTTCCAAACCTATATGTGCTTTAATCCAAACAAAAAGTACATTTTTGCCCCTTGTTACTAACTTTTGTTTGATATCCTTAATTTTGTAAATATAAGGGCAACTGTACGTATTTGGCAATCCCGGTTTCCCAATAGAGGTCAAAACTGATAAAGAATCTGATAATATCACTATATGGTCCGAGTTACTTTCTGTTGCATAAAGTAAGGCCTCATATATTGCAAGAGCTTCTGCTGTAAAAATAGAGATCTGGGAGTTCAACTTAAATGTGCGTTCTATTCGTTCCAATGGAATAAAAAAAGCGCATCCAGTACCGTTTGATGATTTGGAGGCATCGGTATATATAACAACGGAGTTTTCGAATTCTGATAATATTGAGTGAATAATCTTTCTATTTATGTGTATACTGTCACTATATTTTGGTACCATGATATCTGCATTTGAACCATGATATGTTGCATATGAGATGTTTTGAAGTGTATACGTAGCTTTATCTATCTCTTTTAATGCTTCCATATTATGTTGCAGAGCTTCGCAGACTAAAGGCGATTTCTTTTTTTCCCAGTATTTAGTAGACAAATCATAGCAATTCAGAGTGATGAGCTTTGTGTATAACGATTGATTTTTTATATATGTCTTTACCAGAAATTTTTCGGTCAGGAAGTTTCGTCTGATATTTAAAGGCGGTTCCAAGGCTTCCAAATACAAGGGTTGAATTGGTGTGGACTTCATAGCACCTAAACATGTACGTAGAGCTGAATTGTGTATTACGTTAATTTTATTTAGCAATGCATTACTGGCTGATCCATAAAATATGCTTCCGTAATCCAAAATAGAGCGAATATACGCTCTGTAGAATAATAAATTTACGTCTACATCAGCACCCCACCACGTTTTATTAATCGATTTAAGAAAATTTATTCCCTTGTTGCATTTGTTTAACATATCCTCAATGTGATCCTTCCAAGTCAAATGTTTGTCAAGTGTCATACCTAAATATTTGACCTTATTTTTTAGTGGATATTGATGTTTTCCTAATTTAATTATTTGATCATTAGGTTTATAATGTCTGGTAAAAATGCAAACCTGTGATTTATTACAAGATAATTCAAAATTGTTTTTATCAAGCCATTTTTGAAGTAGTTGATAAATACTATCCAAGTTTTTGATTGCTTGTTTATATTCTTTGTGTTCTGTGTAAATGCAGAAATCATCTGCGTATTGTATGAGGTTGAATGGTATGTTGTTTATTTTAATATTGTACAAATCCGCTACGTACAAATTAAACAGGATAGGACTCAATACAGAACCCTGAGGTAATCCTTTGTTTACGATTCTGGGGCCTATGAGCATTTGTTCTTTTCTTAAATAAACTAATCTGTTTGAATAAAGATTAACAATACTATCAGCAAATTGAGCTGGAATTTGAAATATTCTTGTCATTTTTTCTTTGAGTGCTGTTAGACACACAGAGTCATAAGCACCTTCTATATCAAGAAATAATGCCGGTAAGTAATTGTTCCGGGAATAATTGTTTTGAATGTCTACAACTAGGGAAGCCAATGCATCCAAGGTACCAAAACCTTTCCTGAATCCGTATTGTTCTTTGGGTAGAAGGTTCTGTTCTAGTAACCACCATTCTAGCCTAGCCTTAAGTATTCTCTCTAGAGTTTTTTGTACACAAGATAATAAAGATATGGGTCTGTAAGCTTCAACTAATTTTAGATTTTTCCCAGGTTTGGGAATAGGAACGACAATAATATGTTTGAAGGCCGAAAAGTTAGAACCTTCTCTAATTATCTGATTAAAAATATTTAGAAGTAACTCTTTTGCATTATTTGGTAAATTAAATAGCATAATATATTTGATTTCATCATAACCAGGAGAAGTGTTAGGACGGTCACTAAGGGCACAGTCCAATTCTACCATAGTAAACGGTTTTAAGAGAAAATGACTATAATTCGGATTGAATAACATTAAATCTTCGTGATTGTTCACATACGGTGGTGCAATTTTGTCGAAAAACTCTGCTATCCACGAATCTTCTAGTGGTAATGGAGCATTGACCCTTTTCCTGTTCATCCTTTTCGCTTGATTCCAAATCGAAGTAGGCGACGTTTGTTTATTTAATTTTGAGCACCAATCAACCCAGCTTTGTTTGGCTTTCGATTTCAATAATTTCTTAGCGTGTGCACTAGCTTGTTTACATTTAATAAAATTTTCAACTGATGGATCTTGCTTGTATTTTATTAATGCATTTTTTCTTTCTGCAACAATTAGATCACATTCTGCATCCCACCATGGTGAAGGAGTCCGTTTCTTACACTTAAAGGGTTTATATTGGCTAATAGATTGTGTGGAAGCTTTATTGATACAGTCTAATAAAAGATTATATTTTTCTTCTACATTTGGGGATATAGGTCCACTTTCATTTAAAGTATTCTCAATTATTTCAGCGTACATATCCCAATTAGCTTTCTTAGTATTCCATTTACTTTTGGGATATATGGTCTCATTAACAGCTCTTGGGTATTCGAATTCTATTTTTACAACATAGTGATTTGATCCAAGTGTATCAGAATCTACAGTCCAAAATGTCTTAGTAAAAATGGAAGGGGAACAAACCGTAATATCAATCATAGAATCTGAATGTCCTGGATTTCCTTGACAAGTAGGTTGACCGTTATTCATCACAATGAAATCAAGATCCTGTAGGGTCTCTACAATTTGATCGCCAATATTATCATTTTTTGATGATCCCCACAGCGCATTGTGGGCATTCATATCACCCCCAATAATGCAAGGGTGCTTCACTTGGGAAAATAAGTTTGTCCAATCTTCTATTCTGGTTTTGGTTTTTGGACATCTATATACAGAGAGAAAACTCAAGTGAGTATTATCGTAATTAACTTTAATACCACAGGCAAGCAGCTCTTTATTGAAGTTTTTATTTAATTTTAATATTTCAAAACGGATACCCGTTTTTACCAAAACAGCGACACCAGCAAAACCGTCTGCACGATCTTGACGAACAATATTATAACCTTTAAAATTATATACAACATTATTTTTGAACCAGGTTTCACTTAAAAGAGCAATATCAACATCTTCTTTAATAAGGAAATTGAGTAGGCTGTTTTTATTTGCAACAGCTGATCTAGCGTTCCATTGCATAATTTTAAGTTTAGTGTTAAAAGCCATAAATTTAAGTACCTTTAAAAATATCCTCGAGAACAGTATGCAAACCCTTAGCTAACAAATTATTATCCAGTGTTTCTGCATCCTCAAATGATTTTACATTTTTTATAAATTCAGAAAAAAATTTGACTAACGAAATAACCATCTTGTTTTTTTCACCATCTATTGAACTATTAGGTTTATTGGGATTAGATGGTAGGGGCTGTAACGGGCCAAATCTAAAAGGAAAGGTGGAGGAATCTGTAGGGGATTGTGAAACAGGAGTAGAAACTTTCCTTTTTTTAAGTGCATTATGTTCAGTATTAATCCTACTAGGTCCAGGATGAGTAAAGTTTGTTGATTTTTTCATATACGATCTTGGAATGGTAGGATGAGATGACATAATGTCATCAGATACGTTAGGTAATTTTGGAAAATTTTCTTCAAGATTTGACAATATCGAAAATTTATTGTTACTAACAAATTCGGAAAAAGATGATTCTTTAAATCTTTTTGCTTCTAGAAAGGAGATTTTTTGATCTAACATAATGTTTTTAATTTTTTTTTGTTCCTCATAAACGGGACAACTTTTGGAGATCGAAATATGATCTTTACTTTTACAATGTATACAAAAAGTTTTTTGAGTGTCGCATATGTGACTATCATTTTTAATTTCTGCACATCGTATACAAAATTCTTGTGTGCCCTTGCATTGCTTAGAAATGTGACCAAATTTCAAACACTTGTAGCACTGTATTACCCTGCCTACAAATCTTTCTACTGGTAAATACACAAAATTAACTACGACATGAGTTGGCAAAACATTTCCTTCAAATGTAACTATAATATTTCGTCTGGGGACGTATTCTGTTTTACCTTCTTTATCTACCTTTCTGTGCATTCTTTTAATGTCGGTAATTTTAACGGAAGAGTCTATATGTTTTTTTAAATAATCAGTATCATACCTCGTATCTACATCGTGAATTATTCCCTTGATTTCCAAGAGATGGTTAGGGATATAGGCTTTTAAATTTTCATCTTTTAACTTATCATGTGTTACTAGATGATTTGCATCCAAAATAGATTTTAAAATGACTTTAACTCTATTTTTTCCTATAGATTTAATTTCCTTTAGGTTTTTGATTTTAAGTTTTTGATGCAAAATTTCCCCCACCACCATTGGATGTAAACGAGAGATGTTCTGATTATTTAATTTCTCTATATAAACGCAACAGGTATGAAAATCATAATTATTAGAGGAAATATTATACAGTTTAACTTCCCTTGTTTTGCCGGAATCCGCACCAATTTCAATATCCTTATCCATATCCATATCTGGGGAACTTGTCGCAACACTCACTTCGCACATTTGCGTCTTAATGTTATTTTCCTCCCCCATTAGGGGAGGTAAATCACTTATTTACACTAAAATTCCAAGTATTAAACCGATATATTTACACAACTTTAAATTTAAATATAAATATCGATTTTTAATTACCGCAAAAACTTATCTCTGCTTAATGTGGTTTTATCGTCTGTTCGAACTGAAAGACAAATTCAAACTGTACCTACATAATTATATTAATGAAAAGTTAATAAAAACTTCTGTTTGTTAGCGGCAAGAGAAAGCGTATGTCATAATATATTTATTATGAAAAATTTTGTTAATATTACAGTATGTAATATACCACAATGACAAAAATACTTTTATATCTTTGCTTATGGCATATTTTTAAAGCGAAGCTTCTCTACTGTCATTGCATTACTTTTTTCTCTCTACAGTAAAATGCTGAGGTGAGCGTCACGGAACTAGCGCCACAAGATGGCGTCGTGAAGGGTAACTTCATAAAATAGCGGTTCTTGACATCGATTAACTACTCTTGATCAATCCGTTTTTAGTCATCATATATTTACTCTAAAAATAACTAACAAAATGTAGACATTAAACGAGAAGTAAAAATTAAAAGAATAAATGTCACTAGAAGATTTGATTCGAAACGATTATCAAAATTTAATAAAAGTCATAAATGTCATTTGATTAATAACAACATTAAATCAATGTATGTTGTCTGTTGACAACATACATCTGACATTGGAGGGTAAATCGTTAGAGAGGGTCGACATAAAAAAAGGAAATATGGTAAAAATTTAAATACCTCGAAATGAAACGACAAAATACTCTCTTCTACGAGTCATCATGCAAGGAATAGTAGAAAGAAGAAAAGTCTTGGAAAGAAAGAAAAAATCTGGCTGAGAAGTATTAGAGATTGGACCAACCTCAGTGTTGAACAAATATTTCACGTTGTAAAAGATAGGTAAGAGTTTAAAAAATTACTCGCCAACCTTCAATGTTGCCTTCATTATATTGTGCCGTATTCATAAAATACGGCTCAATAATAAAATAAAGCTTACTATATTTTTAATTATTATATTCATGAAAAAAACATCTAAAGTAAAATTTAACACGTTTCTATGGCCTTATAGTGAAATTTTACTTCTTATTACGATACCGGATCCTGTAAAATTTTAAATACATTAAATCTACCGTAAATTATAAAACATATTCTCAGATTAAAATGAAAACTTCTTAGTATTTAGGTAATATACCGTTCACAATTATGTGATAATGTGTATAAAGTCAATATTCTTTTAAAAGAGATTTATAAAGTTGTGAAGACACCGCGACATTGCACGATCATGTGTCATACGGTTTCATCTTTCATATAAACATCGATAGTTTTTAGCTTTGTTTTGTATCAGTTTTGGATTTATTTAGTTTGGGATTTGTATGTCCGTATCATATAAGTTGTCTAGTTATTACAGCGTATATAATGTCGTATGTTAATTCCATTTTATTTCACAATAAAACACTGAAAATTTTGTTTTCAAAATTTCCACAAAATTAATAATATCTTATCACTACAAATGTTTCGGCAGAGTGCCTTTCTCAAGTCTCAAGTTTCTCGAATCCATCAATCATCCATTGTATTTCTTATACTTTCATTTTAATCCCTATCAAACAAGATTTTGACGCAGCTTTGCTCCATTAGTCCATTTTTGTTGCTTTTTGTCACTGTTTCTCTGTTCTCTTTATCATCATCGTTACGTAGCGCTACAACATTGGGTGAGTATTCGCTAACTTTTCTCCAAGTTGATCGATTTTCCACGAATCTGTAATCAAACGAAATGTTAATTTTTTGAGATATGATTGGATGTTTTCTCCCCATTGCATACTGAGACGCCCAAGTGGCATTCTTCTGTGCTAACTTCCTTCCATATCAGTTTTTCAAGTTTGACATCTTGACGTCTATGCATGTGTCCGGTCTACCTTAAGCGATTTATTTTCCTGAACAATATCGTTATAAGAGCTTTCTTTATTCAGTATATGTTCTTATTCTATACGGATTGGTAAGCGATATGATAATGAGTTTAAAACATTTTTTTTTATTATTTTCCTTTCATATATTCGTAGTTCTTCCCTATTTTGTCAATGATTCGCATCCATGTATTAAAATAGGTCTAAAGTTTCAATTATGCTCTGTGATTCAGTGGCATTATTATTAACCATGTTGATTTATCTAAGATATTTAAAGTGTTCCATATTTTCTAAATTGTTAACTTTAATATTTTATCTAGATTTATTGAATTGGTCTCTTCTGTTGATTCGCTTGTATTTGGTTTTCATTTGGTTGATTTTAAGTGAAACATTTTTTGTGCTCTCTTCACTTTATTGAAGTTTGTGGACGGGAGAGTTTCTTATGAGAGTTATGAGATCTATATCATTAGCATATGCTAGGAGTTCTTTGTCCCTTGGGCCGTTAATGGATTACATCTTAAATAGGTTATTTCTATTTTAGTAAGCTGTTCATTAATTTTTTGACTATTTGAATCGAGAATCTGTATTTTATTCGACTGTTTTATAACACAGAGTTTCTTGGCGCATATTTTCATCTTGGGTTTCCCGTATCATTATTACAAGGATTTTGCTGGATATCGACATAGTGAACCCGGTGGTATGTACATGATGTTTTCATAACCAACGTTCAAAAATTTGTCTTACTGTAAATTCATGATTATTTTACTAGGAAATATAGTGTTATTTAATAATAATAGAGTTCAAGCAACAATTCCTATATGCATTAACTTGCAGTCCCGAAAGCAATAAAACTGCTACACTCATGCTTCCTGATAATTCTGCTCCTCGATACCAGGTAGGAGGCCCGAAAACATTAACATGCGCAAGCTCCCTATACGTGAAATAAAATCTTAACTGTCTTTTCCTTGTCAAATAAATGTTCTTTAACATACAAAAGAGAGGATCTAGAGTAGGGCATAACGAAACAATAAAGCCATATAATTTTGAAAGATTGCAGCGTCTTAGATATCGTAGAAAATGTTGTCACATAAAAAATAAAAGTGAATATTCAGGTAGCTAACTATTGTATATATAACCCTTATAACACTTTTAAATCCAGAAGTCTAATTCGAATCTCTAAAATCAGGATATATAAAATAGTGATTAAACCAGTGCTAATGTGTGGATACGTAACGAGAACGTATTAATTAGATCAGGATTGCTAGAAAAGCCATCAGAGGTACTTTCCGACTTACAGAGGTGGGAGTACTAACCAATACCGAACAGAACTAATTCCAAGGTCAAACACATATAAAAATAGCAACGTCGTACAAGAAACTAAATCTCAACTCCAAAGTTATGCTGGCTATATCCAAAGGCTCTCTCAATAACTGCATTGCCAAGTTAAATTTGGAGGATGCCCCGAGAGAACAAATTCCCTTAGGATGTCCACGAATGAAGGGCTGAGGTAACATATGGTCAGATTTAGGAATAATGAGACTACCTACCGACCCATCATATTTAACAACACCTGCTATCCTACCTACAATCAATACTTATCTTTTGTGGACTATCAAATCAATTACATGTACTCAAACGAACTAGGCTTAAAAAAATTATCCTAGGAAAGGCACAGAAATATTAACATACATTTTAAAAACGTCATTTACGTGGTTGTATTTTCAATAGGAATGAGGAGACAAAAAGAAGAAAAGGCAATAGAATCTTGTTGCGTTCTGACTATACGATGACGATGATCTTTATATAACATATAGGGAGAAAGAGAGAATAATGTTTATGTTCAATTTAGAACTCGCTGGTTTTCTCCCTTTTGAATTGGGTATGTATTTGTATTACCATAGAAAATAAAAGCAAGAGAACTATAATTATGAAACTCTATCTAAAAAGTAAAATCAATAAACAAATTATATATACAAAAATACTGCATACTGCTTTACAAAAGGTGAACGAATGAGCATAAAAACACAGCTGTTTTACAAACTTAATATTATTAAACGAATTTAGGATCAATTTCACTCAAAATGTGATATACTAAAATATGATACGACAGGAAAAAAGGCAATGACTTTTACAGCTGATTGCCACATAAATATCAATGTAACCCAAATATGATTTTTTTCCACAGCATATGAATATTGTCTCGTACTGTTATATAGCAATTTGTTGTCACGTTTTACCTGTTTATTTCCTTATTATCCATATATGAGATGTAAACAGATATTACAAGCTCATTTACTTTTCACAAAGAGACTATATATTAAGTACAGTTATTACTATACAAATCTGACTCGAAATATCGTCTAAAAGTAACAGTATGTAAAATTTAAATTTTTATTGAAAAGTAAAAGATTCGTCATTTTATGGAGTTCAAAGTAGAAGCCTTTACGAAAATTGAAGTAACAATAAGACCACCGCATCGGGCGTACTCTCTGTAATGAATAATTAATTAATCGGTTAATTCTTCAATCACCCGTTCCATATGATTACAAAATACTTCTGCACATGATCCTTAATATAAATCAATAATAGAAGGAAAACTTAAATTTAAAGACAAAAGTGGCTATATATGACAGGGTAGATCATGTTCGTCACACATACTAAATCGTGCCCAACACAGCGAAGACGGATATGAAAAATATCAGATACGAGGAGTGGTATTTGTCAATCTAAATGCTGCTTACGACACCTTAGATTAAAGACATTTGGGGTACCGTAATGGCACCTATACCTATACTATATATATATATATATATATATATATATATATATATATATATATATATATATATATACCCGGTATTTAGGCGTTCCACGCCCTTCCGGTAGGGATCTATGGAGGAGTATCACCTAGCCGCAAGCCCTTATCTCTTGCCGTACTGCTCCACCATAGGCCGATCAGATACCAGCATATTCTAGACTAAGTCGCAGATTCATTTTAGAATTTTAAACTACTGCGTTAGCCTTTTTGTTTTCTGTTCACCGAGCTGGGGATTTGAACTGACATCTCTCGCATTGAAGCGAAGGAGAAGCCAGCCGCCCAGCCCGCTTGGCTATCCGATCGACACCTAACCTAACCTAACCTAACCTATACTGTATAACATTTACATAACCCATACCTGTAAATACTAGGACTCTTATTATGTAGACGATACATCTATTGTTACATAACCAAAACCTTTTGTTGCTGAAGTGGAGAAAAATCTAAATCATATCTTAAACACAATCAAAACTAAATGGCAAACTAGAACCAGAAAAATAATATTCTCCGCGAACTTGTCAGCTAAAAATGGGAAGCACATCCTTCCAGCCTTAAAACGTAGACACTTGAACTCTATGCTTCTGCTGCCGAATATACCTTGCTAGTATGGGTGACATCAATACATACTTAACACGTAGATTTAGCTATAAATTAGTCCGCCAAATTCAGCGGATATTAAGACTCACATCCATACATAAGCTCTACAATATCGTAGTTATCAATCCACCTAATATCCGAAGATAAGTAGCTAGAGAACAAAAGAAACAAACTCTAGATTCGTAACATCCACTCCACGAATAACAACCCATTTTATGACATCTGCATAATATACAAAAAAAAAATAAGCTGCTTCTCGCCATCTAAACCCTCGAAAAGAACTTCCTTATGGTAGTTATCTTCCTTAAATCTGCCAGAAGGACTCTTGCCTGCAAACACCGGTTAACCTGTGTGAATGTGAGGTGATACAAGATTCATCACACTTTCTTAGTTGACTTTGTCATTCAAATCGCTCTTTTCTGAAGAGACAAGGTTTATTTATTTGAACTGAACATGTAAAGTACAGTCAGTAAGCTATTACCTATAAAGATCATTGCAAATTTGACGCTAACTACACTTATATTGACTACATACTACCTCTAAATAGGAGATGAAACATTCAGAAGTATGTAATATGGGTGAAGTGGTATAATTATTGTTAGATAAATTAAGCATTCTTCCCTTTTTTGTGCACTACTATACATTTTTATACAAAAATATCTATTTTAGCACTTAAATATTTATTTTGAGATAACCTTCTATCCAGAATTATATGTAGTACACAAATAAAACCAGAAATAAAATAATAAAAAATCTGTATACAAGATATCATAAAACAATGGATGAAATAAAAGTTCTTATTTATCGAATTCTTAAATAAAACGTATAAAGACATACTCACGTAAACAAAATACATTAGGAAATTTCCGCATATGAAAAAAAATCCAATTTGGTAATGAAATCCTTTTGTATCTATAAAGCTATTTTTAGAAAAGCACGTACCTACCAAAAACAGGTAGTTAATAGTATACATATCTGTTACACACTGTAATGCGTATGAATGATAACAAAAATAAGGAGTCCATATAAACCGTTCAGACTATACGCGAGAAGTATACAGCTTAATGGCAGAGTTGCCAAACTATCAGAGCTTACTTAAACCGATATACTTATGGTTCCAATATACAGTGAAAAAGATCTCAACGGCCCCTATAAGATATACACGTGAACTAAGCAATATACATTCATGATACAGGGGTACTTAAGGGCTACACAAAATTTTTAAAAATTATGAAACTATACATGTTGACGAATCGACAGAACCAATATTATGGAATGGTCAAGTGAGCTCCTTAGTAAGCAAAACCCAACAACCACCACAGCAACTGATATTAGACAATGAAAGAATTGAACACGTGGATTCGTACATCTACTTGGGAACAACAGTTAACTCAAATTGGGATCAAGCGAAGGAAATACGTATAAGAGTAGAAAAGGCAAGAGCATCGTTCACTAGCATGAAGCAAATTTTCACCTCTAAAAGCCTCACCCTACCTCTCAAAATTCGACTTCTGAAATGTTATGTATTCCCGGTTTTGTTATATGGAATGGAGGCGCGGACAATGACCGCAACATTGATGAAAAAAGTAGAGGCCTTCGAAATGTGGGCTTACCCACGTATATTACGTATATCCTGGACTGAGCACGTGACCAACGAAGAGGTACTACGCCGGATAGGTAAAGAGAGAGAGGTAGGAATAAGTATAAAGAAAAGAAAGTTGGAATACTTGGGTCACGTTATGAGACATAAAAAATATAGAGTACTACAGCTGATCGTTCAAGGGAAAATAGACAGCAGAAGGGGTCCAGGGAGGAGAAGACACTCGTGGCTCCAAAACTTGCGGCAATGGTTCGGATTGTCATCTGCTGAACTATTCAGATCTGCCGTAAACAAAGTCAGAATAGCCATGTTGATTGCCAACGTTCGGAACGGACAAGGCACATGAAGAAGAAAAAGAAGTGAGCTCCGTATATCGGTGTCCACTTGACAACGGAGCTCACTTGAACCTTAATTTTAACATGGGCGGAGTCCACTTTATGCTTTATATATATATATATATATATATATATATATATATATATATATATATATATATATATATATATATATAAGCTTTTTTGAAGTCCGTAAATACCCCTGTATCATAAATGTATATCGTTTAGTTCACGTGTATATATTATAGGGGTCGTGTACAGATCTTCTTCAATGTATATTTGAACCATACGTTTATCGGTTTAAGTAAGCTTGTCCTCGACGCATCAAGGAATTTGGATATCGGTTAAAATACTTGGGAATTCCAAGGTTGGCCAAATCCAAATTTCTAATTGATTTGATGCAGGGAAATTCCACTTTCGCTACGTAAAACAAAGGATTTGTTTTACATAAAAGCAGGTAGATTTTCTCTCATCGGTCAGTCGAGCTTGTCTCTTCTACTGTAGACCTAGTCGGTGCTATTATTGTTCCAACTAAGTTATTGTTTTATTTCTGATTTTCTGCATACCTTTTTATTTTAGCATTATTGTATATTCAGACCTTTTCAGGTTAGAATAATACATTGATCTATATTTGTTCATGTACTGATTGTTTGACATTTTATTTGATTATTTTGATTGTTTATTTTTCTTGTATTTTGTGTCTAAGTTGTTCTTCCGTAAGTTAAGAACACTTAGAAATATTTATCTTGCTTTTTCTATTTTATATTTTGATTTGTACTTTGTCTAAGTAGTTCTTTCCGGTAAGTCAAAGAACTCTTAGAAATATTTCTCTGAATATTTGACTTGTTATTTTAATTGTGCGTCTAAGCCATTCTTTTCCGGTAAGTCAAAAGAACACTTAGAAATATTTTCATAATCATTGTTGCATTATTATTTCCGATATTTTATTTAAGTCAAGAAACACTTAGCAATATTTCCACATCTTTTCTGTATTTAATTTTTCGTATTTGTAAGTCGTTTCTTCCGTAAGTCAAGAAACACTTATAAGTATTTGTATTCTTATTTTTCCATATTTGATTCTCTTGTTTATTTTCACTTTAAGTTGTTTCTTCCGTAAGTCAAGAAACACTTAGAAATATTTCCATACCTTGTTTCATATTTACATATTTCATTTATCTGTATTTCTGTCCTAAGTTGTTTCTTCCGTAAGACAAGAAACACTTAGGAATATTTCTGCATTTTTCTATTCTTTTATCTTGTGTATTTTACTTTTCATTCTAAGTTGTTTCTTCCGTAAGTCAAGAAACACTTAGAAACATTTTCTTTGCATTGTACTTTTATACCATTTTATTTTTCTTGTTTACTAAGTTATTCCTTCCGTAAGTCAAGGAATACTTAGACTATTTTACCTGTTCTGTTTTCTATTTTTGATCTGTTATTTTGTAACTGCTCCTTGGAACTGTTACCTATAACAGATACTTGTCACGGTAACCGTTATTTTATACCAGTAGAAGTATTAAAACCATTTTATCAGTGACAAGCAAAGATGGTCAACACCCGGTCTAATTCCGAGGACAGGAAGAAGTCCGCAGAGCCGGCGATGGGTCCTACAGGCCCAAACGCCCCCTCTCGGCAACAAGCTCTGAGAGTTTGGCAACTGTGCGATTATACCGTATATTTTCAACATATACCCTGAACGGTTCATATGGGCTCCTTATTTTTATCTACTGTTCGTAGACAGTGTAATCTAATACGCATTAAACTGAGTAACAGAGGATATTATTACCTGGTATAACTACGTACTAAAAGGTAACTGGTTATTTAAAAACAGGTATATAGATACAAAAGGATTTGGGCTTATTATTTAATGAAATATTCGCTTGCATAGGAAATTTTATTTTTTCTGCATTTTTAAAAATGTTCTTTTATTTAATATAATTTTATTAGTTCAATGCCCAACTCGATGTTTTTTTTTTAATTACAGAAATTTCGTAATATATTTTGTTTACGTGAGTATGTCTTTGTACGTTTTATGTAAGCATCCGATTAATAAAAACTAATTTTATTTCATCCAATCTTCTGCGATATCTTAGTAATATATCTTAGTAAATAAGTATGGTTAAGAGCTACAATAGATATTTTTGTGTTAAAATTGATAGTAGTGTGCACAAAAAGAAAGAATGGTTAATTTGTCTAACAAGGTATATTCGGCAGCAGATGCATATAGTGCAAGCGTCTATGTTTTAAGGGCCGACGGATGTGCACCTCATTTTTAGCTGACAAGCTTGCGAACAATATTATTTCTGGTCCTCAATTTACCTTTTAGTTTTAAACAATAATCTGTGACTGACCCAGTGCGATACAAACTATTTTCAAGGTATTTATAGGGAGTCTACGTTCAACAATTTCATGACATTATTGGATGTTCAGTTTTGTAAAAGCGTCTATGTTAGGGAAATTGAAGGAGCACACACGAGCTTTTCAGGGGTTTTGGCTGAAAATTGATTCATAGTTTATTTTTATTGTGCAATAATAGGTGTATCGTCTATATAATAGAAGTCCTAGTATCTACCGTTATAGATCGTTCGTTTGTGTAAATGTTATACAGTGTAGGTGTCTTTATGCTACCCCAATCGAGACCGTTCTTCATCTGCTATTCTTACCATTGAGTGATACAAAAAATATTCTCTTGTGTAGGCATACGCAGACAATATAAGTGAGTTTGTTATCTAAGGGGATATCATATAGTTTTTAAAAAAATATTTTGTAAGTTAAGGTGTCATAAGCGGCATTTAGATTGAAAAATACCACCACTGATACCCGATATTTTTCGTACCGATCTTTGATTTAGTATTTGTGATGTACATCACCTTGAATAGCTGACAAAATAAAGATATTGGCCGATAGTTTTTGTGGTCGTTGGAGTTTTTGCCAGGTTTAAGCAAGGTAACAACTTTGGCTTGTCTCTAGACTTTGGGTATCTCCTAATTAGAATACAGTTTTTCATCATCTGGATAAGCCATTGTAGTGTTTTTGGTCCAGATTTAGTAATAAGCTTTGTGCTCAGATCTTCAATGTCGGTATTTGTATTTTTCATTAAATATGTAGATGGTGGATCCAAGCTCAAAATCGTTAAAAGGTTCTCTCAGCTGACTGGTTTTGTCCTTTCTTACTTTGAGTTATTCTTTGCTTTTTTTCCGATAGAAATAGTATGTATATATCTATAATGTGGTTTTCAGCGATCAGCTATATACCAAATACCCTAGGTTAGGCCCTATATGTGTTTCCTGTACTAGAAATTAGTCAGATTTGTGTTTAGTTCATATGTCTGATAAGTTTAAGTAAAGTAAAGTTTCTTGATTTTTAGATATACCTTTAACAGTTATAGACATATGTATGATATTAGAATAGTTGGTCCTAAAAAGGACCAATTTGACAAAATCATATTAAAGGGGTGACTGAAGAATTAGCCGATTAATTAATTAATCATTACCCGGGGTATGCCCGATTGCGGTGGTCTTATTAGTACTTCAATCTTCCTAAAGGCTCGTTTTTTAAACCCCATAAGTAATGCGTAATCTTTTACTTTTTATTAAAAATTAAAATTTTACATGCCGTGTATTACTTTTTGAAGATATGTCGAATCAGATTTGTATAGTAATAATTTTAGGTTCTAAAGAGCCTCTTTGTGAAAAATAAATAAGTTTGTGGTATCTGTCACAACTCATATATAGATAATAAAAAAATAAACAGGTAAAATAAGTGTAAAGAATCTTAACTACATACATCGGCGCCACTGTTCAGGTGATGGGTTTATCACAGATATCAAAGGTTACATTTTAATTCAATGTTCTATTTACGTATCTTCAATATTAAAAAAGTAGAAAAAGACATGTTTATGCTTTTATTTTTTTAAATATATTCTATTTTCTTTCTAGAGTTCCGTCTTTTTTGAACGACCTGTGTTCTTTTTTCAATTGGGCACTTGTCCAAAGCTATGACAAATACTCTGTCCTCTGCTATTCTACATTAATATGACATTCATTATTTTCTCTAAACACTCTGTCCTCTGCTATTCTACATTAATATGACTGATTTATTTTATCTTTCTTGCAACTATTTTAATGTTTATCCTGTGTATCTTCTTCTTCTTCTACTTTTTCTTTTTATATAGACATAACTCTGTCTGTTTTTCAATGTGCCTCCAGTAAGTTGCCTTTCCATCGTTTTCGTGGTCGTCCTACTGAACGTCTTCCTATGGGTTAACCGTCTCTTGCCGTCTTTATTGTTTTATTTGTTGTCATTCTTAACCAGTTCTTGATTTTCTTCACCTATCATCTACGTCGTATATCTGTACTTCTAGCTCTGTCCCATAGTGTATTACTATCAATTTGTCTAAGTGTTTTCTCTGCTGTTTCATATCCTTTTTGTCCTCTTTGTGTCAGATCTTGTTTCTGCCGCGTATGTCATTATTGGTCTGATGACTGTTTTGTAAATTCTGCCTTTCGTTTCTTTTCCGATATTTTTATTTCTTCATAATGTTTCATTTAGGCAGCCTATGGCTCTGTTTGCTCTATTCACTGGGTCTTCCACTTTAGTTTCGAGCTTTCCGTAGGTAGATAATGTGATGCCTAGATATTTAAGCTCTAACACTTGTTCTATTATATGACCTTCCAGCTTCAATTAACATCTTAGTAAATTTGCTGTTGTAACCATGCATTTTGTCTCTTTTGGGAAAATTAACATGTTAAATTTTCTGGCGGTTATATGAAATTGGTGCAGCATACGTTGTAAATCATTTTCACTTTGAAAGAGTAGTATTGCGTCGTCTGTACAGTAGATTATTTTAATTTGTTTTTCTTCCATTTGGTATCCTTTTTTAGTTCTTATTTTGTATTATTTCATCCATAATCAGTTGAATAATAGAGGACTCAGGTAATATCCCTGTCTTATCCCGTTGTCACCTTCAATAGGGTCGGTTAGTTATTCTTCTACTTTTACTTTTATTGTGTTGTTTTGGTATATATTTTCGATCGTTTTGATTTTTCCTAGAGGTATCTCTCTTGCGTACAATAAGGGAATAACGTTTTTTAAATTTGTGTATCTTCTGTATATCATTATTTCTTTTGTGTATTAAAAATTAAATTTTGGTTATTATTTCTTAAGATTATTTATTATCTCTTATTATCTCTTAACGTGTTTAGTCTTGTTTCATATGTATCAAGATATGCGTGTCATGATAGATTGTAATGCATATTTCATTTAATGTAATTAAAGTGCTCTTTGCGTTTGCCAATTACTTTCTCACTTCCTCAGCGATAGGTCTTTTTTTCTTCATCAATAACCTTATCCTCGCTCGATACAGCTATTTTAACCCTCGCTATTTCCGACTCTACTATGCCCTCTGTTAATTTCAGGCAACATTTGGTTATACATTTTAATACACTCTATGAATCTATGTTAAAACCTATATGGAAATGTTTAACAGTATGTCAAATGGACATGACTGCAATTTATATAAAAATACATACAGAGGCATTATATCAGCATTTAGATATTGATTACCGTTGTTTCAGTACTGTGCTTTGAATCCACACTGGACCATATTATTTTAAATTATTTCTTTAAGATGGATACAAAAACCTTCTATGTGAAAAGCAGTAACAAACCCAAAAAATGGTGATACAAAGCATTTGTTTTGTGTGATAGCAATGGTATTGTTTATAACTGGAAATTATATACAGGAACTGTTAAACATCCTCTTCATTTAACTAATGTAGACACCAGCGGTAATGTAGTAATAAGATTGTGTGAGATAGTCAAACCAAACAAATACTATAAAGTATATTTTGACAACTGGTTCAATAGCATTCAGTTGCAGATTGAAATGGAAAAACGTGGACTCCAATGTTTGGGAACTGTTCTTCCAAACAAATTGCCTTATTGCCATTTTTCTGATGACAAGAATATGAAGAAACAGGCCAGAGGTACTGTAGAAGAAAAGCACGCTACAGTAGATGGCATAAGACAAACAGCGTTAAAGTGGTACGATAATAAACCGGTTCATTTGCTTAGTACATTTGTTTGTTCTGAGCCTACTTCGTTAGTCAAGAGGTGGGATAAGAAACAAAAATCAAGAATTATTGTATGCTGTCCAAATTCAGTGCAATTTTATAATAAATTTATTGGAGGTGTCGATCTTATGGATTCACTAATTGCTCTTTACTGAACAGACATAAGATCTAAAAAGTGGTATCTAAAAATATTTTTTCACCTTCTGGATTTAGCTGTTGTTAACAGCTGGTTGTTGCATCGTCGTGATTGCGATTACTTTGAAATTAAAAAGAAAAACCAGTTGCCTTTGTTACAGTTTATGTCCCACTTATGTAGCGTACTGTTAGCAAGCAATGACCAGATTAAAAACAAAGAACGTCCCAGGCTCAGTGAAATTGAGAACGAAATTGTAAAAAAACAGATGAGAGGATCTACTGCTATTGTACTACCAAAGGAAGTTAGGCTTGACCAAACCTTCCACTGGCCAGTAATTTCTGAAAAAAAGGGAAGATGCAAAAAACCAGGATGCTGTAATACTTCTAAAGTAATGTGCGATAAATGTAAAGTTGATTTATGTTTTACAACATTTGTTTTTTTGAATGGCATAATATATAAGTATATAACTTAATTCGTTAGTTTTTGCTAAACACTCCCAAAACTTTCCCCAAACGAAATTTAAAAAATCTAAAAAAATTACTAGTTGTTGTAAATGGATATTTGAGCACATATACAAATTAAAACATTTTATAAACAAACAAGTTTACAAAAAAGTCGGGCAATAGAGGGCTAAGATATTTATATTTCACTATATGCTCTATCATTTGGTTTTCATTTCAAATTTGCACCTATGACGAAATTTATAATATCTAAGATCTGGTGCTTTCATATGAAACTGGAATAAAACACTTGTTAGATAATATTTATTCGTTTTGAGTACACTTTTTTTAGAACCTAGTATATAAAAAAATAAATATTTGTTTGTCAACAAATTTCTATATAAAAGTACGAGGCACTATTCTCATGCTGTGAGCTTTGCTGCTCTGTTACTTTTATAACGCTTAAGCTATTTTTAATTTATTGTCAATATTTTTGAGGTGTGTTTCCTTAAATGATCATTTTTAAGGTTAGTACGTTTGATTAAATGAAATTGACATTAATTTGATAGTTTCCATTTTATTAGTGCTGATGGTATATGACTAGCATCTGTTGGTACTATATATCAATTTCAACATGTGGAAGTGAGAGCACTCTGTTGTTAGTAATTTCAGTGTAAATTTTGACGAAACCAGAAATAACCCATAATAATAATCTCCCCGTGTGATCTTAGTATTTCCGTTGATTAAATAGTATAGGGTATCCAATATTTCAATCAACGGTATGTCAAAGTGGTTTTTATTAATTTTTATATATATTTGCAAAATGAAAAAGAAAGTTCAGTACAGGCAGTTAAACAGCTGATCTGTCAATTTAGAAGAGCAAGTACCAACTTGCTGAAAAGTATACCCATACACAAAAGGAATAATAAAATGTACTGCCCAAACTATAGCGATATAAGCTATATATAAGCTATCTCTCTATTATTAATTAGGATATACAGTATTTTTTCTAATACACCTGGAACGATTGAGTAAATAGGCGAACTATAAAGTAGGTGAATATTAGTGTGGAATTAGAAAAACTTAATAAATCGTTGATCAATTATTCACTATTAGGCAGTTAATGAGAAATGTTGGGAATACAAAAAAAAACATTAAACTAGTTATTTATAGATTTTAAATAAACACTGATATTATATCATATATCATAAGAATAAAACTATGAAATACCATGGCAGAAAAGAAAATTGTCGACTTATTTTCAAATGTACATTGATTTCAAACAGGAAGATTCCATTCCAAACTCTATTTAAAAAGTAAAATCAAAAAACAGATAATTATATACATAAAGATTATACAAATCCCAAATATTGGAAAACCTAAATATGCGTGGTCAAAATATTAAAAATCAAATTGCTTTATAAAAAGTGAACGAATTCTCTTAACAGCTGTTTTGAAAACAATATATTATGAAACGAATTGGGGATATTATATTACACAAACTAAACCGCTTGTCTACAAAAAAATCAAGAAAATATGATACGACAGAAAAGACTTTACCAATTGCCACATAAATATCAATGTAACGCAAAAATACTTTCACTAAACGTTAAAGAAAAATGTTACAAATAAAGGTTAAAACATGCTTATCAATTCGCGGTAAAAGATTTAATAAAGTTCAGCACACAGTATAAATTCGTAACAAAATTCATATACCAGTAAACGGTACTCGATACAGCAGCAAAGTAATTTTGGCAACAAATATGTAGGTTGTACTTTACCCCATTGGAATCATAGTACCCGCTATGGAAAATGGTGTCTTCTTTGACATCCAGCAACCACAAATGTGAAATTAGGAAAGATTAATGTGAAATTAGGAAAATTTAATCAACCGTTGATCAAATATTCACTATTATATACTTAATGAAAAATGTTGGGAATAAAAAAAAAACATTCAGCTAGTTATTTATAGATTTTCAACAAACATAAAGATGATATAATTATAAGATTGTAACTAAAATGCTATGGAAGAACTAGGCATACATTAGAAAATTAACTGCCAACTTACTTTCAAATGTCCAGTGACCTCAAACAGGAAGATGCCCTGTCTCCAATCGTTTTTACCATCGTTTTGGAGAGCATCTCCCGGAAAGCAAATACAGAAAATCTCACAGTTTAATAATTAAGGTCCTCATATTATACGGACCGTCGACGATGAGTTTAATATAGTAACGAAAATAATTATTAGTAAGCAAAAAACATTAATACATTCAATAGAAAAAAGCGCAAAAAAAGGTCCTCCAAATCAACGATAATAAAAAAATATATGACCATCACTTTGAAATGTTTCATCGGTCTAAATATTTGGAATTTAAGAGCACTTTTAACAAAAACACTACAAAAGAGAATAACAACAGAATACAAGCTGGCAATTGCTAAGTTTTAAGCAAAAAAATTAAATCCAAAAATACATCCCGTAGTAAGAAAAATAAGAATCTACATATGTAAGTAAAACACAATAAATGAAAAAATAAAATAAGAGCGATTGAGCGTCGCAGAAAGAAATATATAATTCTGTTATTAATAAGATCACAAATCAATACAAAGTGCAAAACAATAACTTTAGCGTTGAGATTTAGTTTCTTGTACGACGGTGCAATTTTTATATACCTGTTTGACCTTAGCATTAGTTCCCGGTCGTAAAACACTTCTGAGGGCTTTTCTACCAATCCTGATCTAATTAATACCTGAGTTTTACTTACATTGTTTTATATATCCTGATTTTAGTAGTTCGCATTACACTTCTGGATTTAAAAGTGTTATGAGGTGATACATATATCAGTTTGCTACCTGAATTTTCCCTTTTATCTCTTATGTGACAACGTTATCTGCGATATCTAAAACGCCCCAATTTTTCAAAATTATATGGGTCCATTGTTACGTTATATGCTCTATTCTACATCATCTCTTTTCTCTGTTAATAAATATCTATTTGGTTTTATCGTTACTACTATTATACGGTTTTTTTTTGCTGGTAATAGCATTATTCTATAGTATTCTAATATTTAATCTATGGATTAAATTCGGATAGCGGATAGATATTCTTTACTTTCTCGGAGAAATTATATTGTAACACACACAAACCGTATTAAAATTGCCAAAAACTTCCTTGCATATTCTATTTATTTATGAGGAGCAGCAGCAATATCAGTACCATAATAATGCATATAGTCCTGGACTGGCTAATCGTTGGATAATAGGAAACATGGATGTAGCAGTTTTAATGGTTTGGTGACTGCTTACTGAAATCGGGGAGCAGAGATATCAGTACCAAGTTAATGACTATAGGAGTTGCGGATACATTTTCTGATAACTTAGTTCCTCCCTTTTTTTTAACATATACTATAGAAGTCTCAAGTACAGGTCTCATGTAATTGTGGAAGATGCATAAGGTATTTAGACATCGTTTTTTGTAAAATGAATGTTTTAGATTTTCAGATGTATAAACTTGACGTGAATTAATTTGGACTCATTTAGTTTAGGCTCTAATAGGTATACTATTTGTAGGTTAAACTCCCATGCTATACTTTAGCAAAGGCCTAAGCTATGTCAAAAAAGACTAGCACATTTTTTTTTTCTAAAACGTATTTCTCAACAAGTTTCTCACTTAGTTATATCGATAATTCTGTATATTCAATTAATCATGGGATACTTTTTATCTCTGAATAAAAATTATCGGTTTGGAATCAGCTCCCTTTTTTTTATTATTGGTTTCATTAACTTACATAAATAAATACAACCTAATTTAAAGTAAAGCTGAAGTTGATTTTTAAATGCACACTTTAGATACTCTGTTTTTGTTTGCTTTATTTTTAGACCTTTTTGCTCAAGCGCCCATTCCCATTGTCTCAATCATTAGATCAATTATCTCTACTTATCTCTTACTAACACCACATCGTTAGCATACATAAGGCCCTAAGGGATATCTCCTTGACATGTTTTCGTTAATTTTTCCAACACTAATTAGAAGAGATAAGGGATTAGCACTGACCCCTGATGCAATACTATTCTCAAATGAAATTTATCAGTCTTATCCTCGCTTATTCTAACATTAGTGTTCCATTACTTGCCTTATGATAAAAATTGCATCCGTTGTTGATTTGCCTTGCATGAATTTAAACTGATTTCCTAATATTTCTGTTTCTTCCTGTATCCTACTATCAATTATTCTCTCCCAAAGTTTCATGGTGTGACAGAGTAGTTTTAGGGCTCTATAGTTTGTACAGAGTTTAACATGTACTTTGTTCTTGTATACAGGTACCAAAATGCTACTTCTCCATTCATCCGGTATTCGCCTTACTTTTAAAATTCTATTAAATAGTCCTGTTAGCCAACTTGTTCCTGATTTTCCTAATGCTGATCATATATATCCAGGGATGCCATCAGGACCTATGCCTTTTCTTTTTTCATCTTATGTAGCTCTTGAATTACTTCCGCGGTCGTCATTTTCGGCACCATTGCTATTACTGTCTCTGTTGCCTCTATAGATGCTTTCTCAAACTCTTCGTTTAATTGGTCGTTAAAGAACTCCTTCCAGCGATTTTTTACATCCTTTCCTTGCATAAATAGTTTAATATATTTATCTCGTATACATTTAATATGATTAAATACATTTAATATGATTAAAATCTTTGGTTTTCTTTGCTCCACTTTTAGCAATTTTGTATATGTTTTTTTTTCTTAGTAGTCAGTTCATTGTACAGCTTTTCATACGCTGCTACCTTAGATTGTGCTACCGCTACTTTTGCTTCCTCTTTATCTATTTGATACTTTTGATAATCTTAGTCGGATATTTTTTCTTGTCGCTCCTTATATAATCTTCTCTTGTCTTTTATATTGTCTTAAACATCGTCTGACTATCTATATTTACCAATTTTTAATAATTTTTGACACATTTCTCCAAATTTCATTATGACCTTTTTCCATATTCCAACACATTCTTTTTTATTTCTGTTCTAAATTGAACTACTTTGTCGCTTGTTAACGTCAATTAATTGTTTTTGTGACTCTCCTCGATATTTTGGTTTTATTTCATATTTTACTTGTATATCTAGTACCAGCACTTTATGCTGTTGGCTTACAGTTTCACTAATTATTACTTTAGAGTCTTTACATAAGGGATTGGCTTACGATCCATATTTGGAATTAATTTTGTCTGCTTTTGAATTGGATAAGTTGGCTTTCTCTTTTCTAAAAGCATGTACTAACATTGGACTAGGTATGGCCACTGTTAGTACATGCTACTGCTAATTCCAGCATATTATCTGCCATATTATTTGCCACTAATAGCATTCTTCTATAGCATTCTAATATTTCATCTATAGATTAAATCCGTATAGCAAATAGATATTTTTCACTTTCTCGGAGAAATAATATTCTAACATACAAAATCCTATTAAATTGCCAAAACCTTCCTTGCATAGTTTATTCACTTATAAGGGACAGCAGCAATATTAGTACCATAATAAGGCGTATAGTCCTGGACTGGCTAGTCGTTGGATAATAGGAAGCATGAGTGTAGCAGTTTTAATGTCTTCGGGACTGCTACCTGGTATCGGGGAGCAGAGATATCAGTACCTAGTTATTGCATATATGAATTGTTGCTTGAACTTTATTATTATTAAACAGCACTATATAAACAGCACTATATTCTATAACACAAGAAACACTGTGTTATAAAACAGTCGAATAATATACAGATTCTCAATTTAAATATTCAAAAAATTAAAGAATAGCTTACTAAAATAGAAATCGCCTATTTAAAATGCAATCCATTAATGGCCCAATGTACCAAGCACTTCTAGCATATGGTAATGATATTGATCTCATAAGAAACTCTCTCCCGTCTGCGACATCTTCATCAAAGTGAAGAGAACACGAAAAATGTTTTACTTAAAACCAACAAAATGAAAAACAAATACAAGCGAATCAACAGAAGAGAGCAATTCAATCTAGATCGTGGATAAAACAAGTGATGTTTTTATCTAAGGGGACGTCATAGAATTTTTGGAGAAATGTTCTCTAATTTAATATGTCGTAAGCGGCATTTAGATTGACAAATACTACCCCTAATACCTGATATCTTTCGTACCCGTTGTTGATTTTTGCAACAACGGGTACGTTATTACATACTTTATAAGTATTACAAATAAAAATAAATAAGCAAGAAGAATGTAAGTGTACTATATTTAAACCAAGTGACAGAAAAAAGAATATTACACATACATGTACTTCTAAATTAAAAATTATATGCCTGACAATGCAAGATACAAAAAACAATGATTTAACATTGAAAATAATGATAGCGATAAAGTATTTAAAACGATAAGGCCGAACATATATATGTAATTGTAATAGATATTATGTTGGCTCAAATTAAGTTACCATAAGACACCGAAATATTATATCTGGGTAATGACTCACTACTGATATAGTATCTGCCATAAGTGTATCCATGTGTTTATATGTATCTAAAGTATAGTAGTATATTGAATTCCCTACATTAAAAAATCGAAATATTTAAATTAGACAGTAAAAAATTATAATTTTAAGATTGATTTATAAATTATTATAATTTAAATTTTACTGCTTGATGAAAGAAATATTGTAAGTCATACACTGTAGCAATCGAAACATCGGAACGTACATTTATAATATAATAAATGTTTCAGTGCCAATGCATTAAAAACAATACTAGTACATAAAAATGGACACTTGCCTTTTCAAAGTTTATAATAGACACTAATTTCAGTTTAACTATAATTAAAGCAAGTAATATAAATTACCACCATAAAATATTTAACTACATTAACCAAGTACGTATTTGTGAAATTTCTCGATAACTAAATTGATTTTTTGAAAAAGATATTTAAATTAATTTGAAGTTCCAAAACGTACCTGCTGTAAAATTTAAAAATCTACGACTAATCAAATTATTGGCAACATCGGAGGAGTTTAGTTGTGTACGCAAAGAAATGTATACGGATCCCAAAAGTGTTTTAACCTATTACGGAGTCCACTTAATCCGACGTGTTGGTCGGAGTCCACATAAAGCGCTACCCAGATAATAATATACACGGTGTATATTCTCCTGGAGTTAGTGTAATACCGTTTTAGTACGGGGCCCACATTAACCGCTAGATCTATATATATATATATATATATATATATATATATATATATATATATATATATATATATATATATATATATATATATATATATATATATATATATTATATATATATATATATATTATATATATATATATATATATATATATATATATATATATATATATATATATATATACAGTAGACTCCCTCTATAACGAGAACTGAATAGCTCGTTATAAGCGGATCTCGTTATATCCAACAACAATCATACTGTGCATACATATATAGTTTTAATTTATATTTAAATGGGAATAAGCCACAATTAAAGGTTAAAATACGTTTATTGACGTTTCAATTTCCACTTCGGAAATCGTTCTCAAAATACAAACAAATGTTTGTATTTTGAGAACGATTTCCGAAGTGGAAATTGAAACGTCAATAAACGTATTTTAACCTTTAATTGTGGCTTATTCCCATTTAAATATAAATTAATTTAAAATGCCACAAGAAAATAGCTTCAGAACAATATATATATAGTTTTATAGTGAAGCCATCCGGAGCAATAAAAGATGCTAATAAATATTGTTTGAATGGCGTTTTTGAAAAAAAGTTGTTTACTTTTATTGTCAATGAAATACATTAAAACAAAAAAGAGTTGTTTACTTTTATTGTCAATAATATACGTTAAAACAAAAAATCTGTATTCTGTAAATCTGTATAAAACGTATTTTCAAGAATAACATAAACTACTGCGTCTGCAATTGGAAGAAGTCTGTCATTTTTAACTGCTTTAAATTGTCCAGTATTCTATCTATCATATTTTCTAAAGATGTAAAACAGTTTTATGCTTTACTCATTATTTGTAGATGTACAGTAGATATATGATAACATCGATAATATACTACATATTGAGTTGTAAGTTATGAACTATAAACATCTGTATTTCTTATAAACTCTATGTCATTTGTTATATTTTAGAGAACTGATAAAGCTTTAGAAATATAAAGCGAAACGTCTTCGATAAACTTATGAAGTAGTTGACTTCTTTTTTTATTTGCCAACCTGAATGACCGATTAAACCTCTGAATTCACTAGTTGAATACTTTAGAAATATTAATTGACGGTCGTAGTCTTTACAATATATATATATATATATATATATATATATATATATATATATATATATATATATATATATATATATATATATATATATATATATATATATATATATATATATATATATATTGTTATGATATGTGAATTCGATGTAAGAAAACTACAAGTTGCTCTTATTTACCGGCTAGCTTTATGAAGATAAAGATTTTTTTTTTAAGTTGATTAATTTGTAATATTGATAAATTTAGAAATGCTTTTAATAAAATTTATTGAACGCCTGAAAATATAAAAAAAATTGACAAACATTTATTCTACTCACCTTGTATTCTCTAAATCTCACAGGATACTGCTTTTTTTTATGCAAAGTGAATCTTTTCTATTATTGATAAAAGAAAATTTCGTTTGTTTATCTAAAGTATAGAAAGAAACGTGCTGTATTTTGAATTTGAATTTTTACTTATTTTTCTTAGAACATGCAGACTCTTAACTCAAGCGAGTTCTGTGACCTGTAGTGCTTGATAAAGAAATACAAAATTATATAAAGCAAAAATCACCACACAAGAAGTTTTATTTTTAATGTACTGTGCAATTATTCACAAGTGATCAATTAAATATTACACAACGATATCTTGTATAATATATAAAAAAAAATTATTTAAGATTCTTCCAATAAATAAGCCAATACTTAACCGTTTAATACTAATATGCATGGATTTAGATTTATGACGTAATACAATATTGAAGTAAGTATATGAAATTAGTGTTTTGTGAAGTTGCAACAAGAAATACTTGATCTAATACGTGTTTGTTTGTCAAAGTATTTATAACCTCACTTACTATCTTTTTAGAGCGAAAACAAAGGTTTATAATCCTTCAATTTTTAGTTTAATATCGATTAACTGTTTTGTTTAATGATTTTAGTAAGCAAAAGAAACGGCGAATTATATTTGGTTAATATTACAAAAGCGATAATAAAATTTTTGTGAACTTGACTTCAAATTAATTTTTTTTTTAACACAAAGATGATTTAGAATGATATAGGCTGTTTAAAAAGGTAAGGTTATTTCTAAAGAAATTTCAAAACTTGCGTTTAACTTTATTAAAGTTCACTTTCGTCTTTCAGATAATCCCTTCTCTAAAATTTTATGGAAATCTTCAATAACAAAGATTGCATCTTTCAGTGACGTCTTCTAATGGATTAGGGCCGCAAAACTATCAGAATTATCTCTCCAATGGTTGAGAAATATTTATAAGTACCCAAAATGAATTTTAAATGATCTTCAGTCAAAAATAAACACCAAACGGTCTCTTTATTCAGCGAGAATTCAAATGAGTGGAAAAACTCACCTTTCTGGTAGCTGTTGACCTCTTTATGATGACTGCTAACAATTCCCTTATCGGAAAATGCACTGTCAATCTGCAGGCTCTGCTGAGATTTGATCAGAAACGATGGTTTCTTATCGGCAAGGCAATTTGAATACACTCTGTTACAATTCAGGACTTTTTCAAGGCTTTTAAAATACTTTAGAAAAATTGTGACTGCTGAAAAATCAAAAATTTTCTGGACTCTTCGTAACTATTGATTTTCTATTCCCTTATTTTTCATTGCTTACCAGATCTCCAAGCATTTTTACAATGTTTTTAAAGATCTGACAGGATTTTTGTATATTTTTGACATTTATGATTAAAATAAAAATATTTTAAATTTTAATAAATTGTTAAATCTTGAGAACTATATTGACTTTTGAAATGAATTGAAACAAATACTAGAGAATTTAAGCTTTCTTTTGACATATAATTTCTACAACAAATGATAATTTAAATATTAAAATTTTTACTAACAAATTTGACATACACCAATTTTAACATGAATTAGTTGCTTTTATTTTGCTTTTATTTAATTTTAAAGCTATCTGAAAGCACTTTTGATATTGAATCACTGAGAATTGTCTTCAGATTACCTGTCCATTAAAGATTATATCATTCTGAACTCTTATTTATGAGCTATATCCTATTTCACCTCCTAACACGTTTTATCTTCCGAGCTCTATCCATGTTAACTGTATGTTTACTAACAAATTGAAACTTCTTACTTTGTGAATAAATGACTTAAATATTTTATCTGTTTTAGGACTGTTGAAGATTCTATTGACTTGTATATATTAGAATTTGGATTATAATAAAAAATGAAATTAATTAATAAATACAAATTTATGGTTTTTATTTCCACTCGATCCGAAGTGGTTTGATATTTGCTTTTTGTATCTTTATGTTGTGGCTATATTGGCTTATTCTGTAAGTATCTCTTACATAAATAATATAATATATATAACGAACAATAACTTAAGTTTAAATCATAATCAATTTCATGATCAACAATTGTTTTTGGTTTAATTTTTTTTTATATATATATTTTTTTTTATAATTGAAAAGTGTTTATCAACCAACTATAACTCAGTGGCTATAATAACTCACGTATTAAAAGAATCTTATTTCTATTATGCTAAATTTGTTTATAATAAACCAACTGGTTTTAATTATAATAATAATAAAATTATTTTGAAAACATTAATTAAATCTGGTGATACAATATAGTCGTTATTGGTTTGTTACATGTCTGTGAATTCTGCTTATTTTTGCTTTTAGTTTCTTTCTTATTGTTGAATCTAGTTTCAACTATTAAATTAACAACAATAATACAATTGTTTGAGTTAAATATATATGTGGTATATTCAATATTGTCATTTTGTTTTATGTTCATACTATTCATATAAAAAAAACTGTTTAGGAGCATTAAATTCATAACAATTCTCCAAAAATTAATATTTCATATTTGACATGTTTCTTGGCAAATATCAAATATTCATTTTTCTTTGACTGGTTTTTGCAAGTTGTGTGATTATTTCTCTGAACGTCGACACAAGTGTATGTTTCAGTGATTTTATGAATGTGTGATGGTTGAAAACAATTAAATTTTTGATTCAGTTGCATATATATGGTATACAATTATGCTGCAGATAGTTTGAATGCTCTCTTTGAAAAAAAAATAATAATTAGTTTTGTTCTTTTAATTTTGCATGTGTAAGCTTAGGTCGCTTTAGTTTGTTTTATTAATGCATGTTTTATTTTGAATATATACAAAACTATATAGAGTTTAAGTTTTATTTAAGCACGTGTGAGCTGAATTTTGTGGTTAGAGTGTAAGCTAGTTTGAATGTGACTTTATTATCATTCGGTTATTTTTAATAAGTTTTCGTTGAGGGTTGAGTTTATATTCTACTTTTGAATCCATTTTATAGTTGTTTTTCTTCCTTGGTTTCTTAGAGTTCTGCTATCTTCGTTTCAAATTTTTCCTCTCCAATCCTTCTTCTGTAATTCCATTCCAAGTTTTATTATTATACTGCATAATTATATCATTATAATCTTTCATAATTCATCATAAATCATATTATATTATATATCATATTCATAATCATAATATCCGCAATAATTCATATTTCATCATATTTCATATTTCATAAATAGCCGCATTATTATTATTATTATTCCATCTTCTGTATCCCATTCATGTCCTTTACTTAATATAAAAATTTAATTGTTTCATTTTATAAATATAACTTAAAATTAATAATGTCTTCTTATTTCTTCACTTATTGTTCATATTTGTAAATGTCTTTTATGTTAAAAACTCCTCTAAGATACCCACTCTCAGGATATTTCAATAAATAACTATTTTCTCCATCTTCTGTTTCAACTTCATAAGGTCCCTCCAATGGTGGTAAAAGTTTGTTACAAATGTTATCTCTATAATTGCTTACCCTATGTGCTCTAATTAATACTAGTTCTCCTTTTTGAAATTTTCGGTTTGTTCTCATCTTCCTTTTGTTTTGTCTTTTCAAATATTTCTCTCCATTCTTGATGATTCTTAGTTTTACATCTTGACAAATTTGGTCATATTCAGGTTCTATTTCTATAATCCAAGGTCTTTCTGATCTTATCCTTTTCATTAGTAATAGTGGTATTTCATTAGCCACAGTGTTTGGTAACTGATTTATGTATTGTTCTATCCTTAATAAATGTTGATCCCATACAGTGTGTTTGTTTTCTATTGATATTCTTAAAAATTTTATCACTTCTTGAATTTGTAAAGTTTTGTTTACATAATCGATGACCATTCCATTTCTGTCCATTTCGTCTGTCCCAATCAAAATATCATGTCTCATGTTTTCTACTATTATGAATTGCATACTATATTCGGTTGTATCAAATAATACTTTTCCCATTATTCCCTTCTTTGCTTCATATAGTTTTTTGTTGTTTGCACCCACCTTTGGAATTGAATAACAATATTTTTGAAAATTTAATTCATTAATAACTTTATTGTCAATTAGTGAAACTTCAGAACCCGTGTCTATTAAAATTTTAACTTGTTTTTGAAAGAATTTACCCTGAATTAAAATTAACCCTTGCAAATTTTGATTTTTCTTTTCTTCCCCAAATTTTATGAACTCCCTTGGATGCTCATAGTGACATACGGCCGCATTTAGCAGGTGCTTTATTGAAAATTTGGTGATTGTGAATCTGTTGTGTATTGTGTGTCAAAGGGTTGTGATGGTGATGATGTGTTGAGTGTTTCAATTGGTGACTCTTGTTGACTGACGTCGGTGTATGATTGATGGTGACTTAGAAAATTCACTTGTCTTTTTTGATTATTTCTATTTATATCTTCTAGACTTCTAGTGTTACGGTTTCGATTGTTTGTGTAGTTTTGATTTGACTGTTGTTGTGAATTGTTTGTCTGATTCTGTTGAATGGCACTGTTTGAAAATGTGTGATTCATATTGCCATTTGAGTTAAAGTTTCTGTTGTTATTATTGTAATTATTTCTGTTAAAATTTCCGTTGTTTTGATTATTGTAATTACCGTTTTGATACCGTCCATTTTTTCCATAGTTATTGTTGTTAGTTTGATTGTTACGATTATAGTTTTGGCGATTAAAGTTCTGATTATTTTGGTTGCGGTAGTTATTATTATTATTCCTAAAGTTCGAGTTATTATAGTTGTTGTTACCATTATTTTGTCTATAGTTATTGTTAAAATTACGATGATTATTGAAATTATTGCCGTTCTGATTATTGTTTCTGCTGTAGTTATTGTTCCTATTGAAGTTGTTATTATTATTATTATTTGCTTGGTCATTGTTTTGATACATGGGGTTTCGTTGCTCATGCATCATCAAAAATTGGCACAGTTTGTCTATTTCTTTAAAGTTGTATAACATCATGATATCTTCCAATGTCCGATCAAAGTGTTGCACGATACAACCCACAATGTATTCTTCGTTAAAACCACAGTCTAAGTATTGAGCTGTGCTGTAAATTTGCATGGCGTACCGGTGGTATGACATGCTACGATTTGGGTTGTATTTGCCACTTAACAGCTCGTTTTTGATTGAACGCTGTTGTGCTTGACCCCAGAAATATTCACTGAATTTGGTCGCAAAGTCTTCCAGGTCCACCAACTCATTTTCTTTGTTCGAAAACCATAGTAACACCTCATCCGTCATCTGGTTTCTGATGAATTCTTTAAAGTCTTCGAAATTTCTGTAAGATGCATATCTGTGCCTAAGGAATTTCATGAAAGGTACTGGATGCTGCTGTTTTATTCTTCCACTAAAATAGATTTTACAATCTCTTTCGACCGTTTGTACTACCGGCCTTGCATCCAATTCCTTCTGTGTCACTTCTTTAAGAGACTCTTGTACTCTCCCAATTTCTTTCTCCATTATCTCTTTGGTCTTATTCATATTTTCATCTATTTCATCTTCTTTTTTCTTCCACTGTTCATTAATGTCTCGTCGAAATATCTCTTCCTTCTGCTCAATATGATGCTCCAGCTGTACTGCCAACACTCCCATTTGTTCGTCAACATCTTCGAACTTTTTTTGGTTATTTTGTTGTTCGAGCTTTAAATTTTGTTCCATTAATTCAATCTTTTTATTTTGAGTTTCATTATTCTTTTCCAGCTGTGCCGATAAGACTTCCATTTGTTCTTTGCACTGCTCTTCCCTCTTGGCCATTTTTAGGGTTAACTCTTCTTTTACATCTTCTATCTTCTTTCCCAACTTATCCTCAACCTGTTGTGCCATCTGTTGTATTTTGTCGTCAAAACTTTTTGTTATTTCCCGTTTTATTTCTTTTTTTGTATCTTCAAGTTCTTTTGTCAACTTCTGAGTCATATCTTGTTTATTTTCTTCTGCTTTCTGGTTTATATTTTGCTCAGTTTTTTTTATTTCCTGTAACAAAATTGCCATCATCTTGTGAAAGTCCGATTCATCCTTCTTTACGGGCTGAGCTTGGTCTCCACTTGCCATTTGCCTTTCCATTTGTGCTTCTTCTGGCTGTCTTTTCTCCTCCATCGTCTCCTGTACTTCTTCAGTCTCTTTAATTTGTTCTTCGGTTCTGTCTGTCACTTCCTGTTCTTCTTCTACGTTCTTATGTGATCTAGTCTTTCTTTTGTCCATGTTTATTTTTATTTAATTTCAATTCACTCAATAAACTTATTATCTACACAAATTATACTCTTAACACCCTGTATATTATGTTATTAAATGTTTAAGGTACACCACTGGTTAATACTTTGTTATAATGCACTACCTGTCACCGTCCAAAGACACAGCCACACGTTGGGCTCGCCAAATTGCTATGATATGTGAATTCGATGTAAGAAAACTACAAGTTGCTCTTATTTACCGGCTAGCTTTATGAAGATAAAAATAATTTTTTTTTAAGTTGATTAATTTGTAATATTGATAAATTTAGAAATGCTTTTAATAAAATTTATTGAACGCCTGAAAATATAAAAAAAATTGACAAACATTTATTCTACTCACCTTGTATTCTCTAAATCTCACAGGATACTGCTTTTTTTTTATGCAAAGTGAATCTTTTCTATTATTGATAAAAGAAAATTTCGTTTGTTTATCTAAAGTATAGAAAGAAACGTGCTGTATTTTGAATTTGAATTTTTACTTATTTTTCTTAGAACATGCAGACTCTTAACTCAAGCGAGTTCTGTGACCTGTAGTGCTTGATAAAGAAATACAAAATTATATAAAGCAAAAATCACTACACAAGAAGTTTTATTTTTAATGTACTGTGCAATTATTCACAAGTGATCAATTAAATATTACACAACGATATCTTGTATAATATATAAAAAAAAAATTATTTAAGATTCTTCCAATAAATAAGCCAATACTTAACCGTTTAATACTAATATGAATGGATTTAGATTTATGACGTAATACAATATTGAAGTAAGTATATGAAATTAGTGTTTTGTGAAGTTGCAACAAGAAATACTTGATCTAATACGTGTTTGTTTGTCAAAGTATTTATAACCTCACTTACTATCTTTTTAGAGCGAAAACAAAGGTTTATAATCCTTCAATTTTTAGTTTAATATCGATTAACTGTTTTGTTTAATGATTTTAGTAAGCAAAAGAAACGGCGAATTATATTTGGTTAATATTACAAAAGCGATAATAAAATTTCTGTTTAAAAAGGTAAGGTTATTTCTAAAGAAATTTCAAAACTTGCGTTTAACTTTATTAAAGTTCAGTTTCGTCTTTCAGATAATCCCTTCTCTAAAATTTTATGGAAATCTTCAATAACAAAGATTGCATCTTTCAGTGACGTCTTCTAATGGATTAGGGCCGCAAAACTATCAGAATTATCTCTCCAATGGTTGAGAAATATTTATAAGTACCCAAAATGAATTTTAAATGATCTTCAGTCAAAAATAAACACCAAACGGTCTCTTTATTCAGCGAGAATTCAAATGAGTGGAAAAACTCACCTTTCTGGTAGCTGTTGACCTCTTTATGATGACTGCTAACAATTCCCTTATCGGAAAATGCACTGTTAATCTGCAGGCTCTGCTGAGATTTGATCAGAAACGATGGTTTCTTATCGGCAAGGCAATTTGAATACACTCTGTTACAATTCAGGACTTTTTCAAGGCTTTTAAAATACTTTAGAAAAATTGTGACTGCTGAAAAATCAAAAATTTTCTGGACTCTTCGTAACTATTGATTTTCTATTCCCTTATTTTTCATTGCTTACCAGATCTCCAAGCATTTTTACAATGTTTTTAAAGATCTGACAGGATTTTTGTATATTTTTGACATTTATGATTAAAATAAAAATATTTTAAATTTTAATAAATTGTTAAATCTTGAGAACTATATTGACTTTTGAAATGAATTGAAACAAATACTAGAGAATTTAAGCTTTCTTTTGACATATAATTTCTACAACAAATGATAATTTAAATATTAAAATTTTTACTAACAAATTTGACATACACCAATTTTAACATGAATTAGTTGCTTTTATTTTGCTTTTATTTAATTTTAAAGCTATCTGAAAGCACTTTTGATATTGAATCACTGAGAATTGTCTTCAGATTACCTGTCCATTAAAGATTATATCATTCTGAACTCTTCTTTATGAGCTATATCCTATTTCACCTCCTAACACGTTTTATCTTCCGAGCTCTATCCATGTTAACTGTATGTTTACTAACAAATTGAAACTTCTTACTTTGTGAATAAATGACTTAAATATTTTATCTGTTTTAGGACTGTTGAAGATTCTATTGACTTGTATATATTAGAATTTGGATTATAATAAAAAATGAAATTAATTAATAAATACAAATTTATGGTTTTTATTTCCACTCGATCCGAAGTGGTTTGATATTTGCTTTTTGTATCTTTATGTTGTGGCTATATTGGCTTATTCTATAAGTATCTCTTACATAAATAATATAATATATATAACAAACAATAACTTAAGTTTAAATCATAATCAATTTCATGATCAACAATTGTTTTTGGTTTAATTTTTTTTTATATATATATATTTTTTTTATAATTGAAAAGTGTTTATCAACCAACTATAACTCAGTGGCTATAATAACTCACGTATTAAAAGAATCTTATTTCTATTATGCTAAATTTGTTTATAATAAACCAACTGGTTTTAATTATAATAATAATAAAATTATTTTGAAAACATTAATTAAATCTGGTGATACAATATAGTCGTTATTGGTTTGTTACACGTCTGTGAATTCTGCTTATTTTTGCTTTTAGTTTCTTTCTTATTGTTGAATCTAGTTTCAACTATTAAATTAACAACAATAATACAATTGTTTGAGTTAAATATATATGTGGTATATTCAATATTGTCATTTTGTTTTATGTTCATACTATTCATATAAAAAAAAACTGTTTAGGAGCTTTAATTTCATAACAATATATATATATATATATATATATATATATATATATATATATATATATATATATATATATATATATATATACATCCTGCTATCATTTGAAACTCTCTTTTCACGTTGCAGTAATTTAGCATCACCAAGAAATGCCATCATTTTCTAATTCTAAGTCGTGTATATTCGTTTAGTGTATCTTTTTAGTCTTGACACCGTTGTCGGTTTTTCAATACTTCGATTTTTTTATATATTTAATTTTTTACACTTAACAGTGATTTTAACCTCTATACGTAAAATCGTTGTTTTTGGTATCAATACAGTATCGATAGATGTTGCCAAAATATATATATTTACCTAAATTTATACACCGTAGGTACATAATATCGATCGATTTGGGTTTAGTTCAAAGAACGAAATAAAACTCCACTGATCGGTTAGCTGGCTGGATTCTTGAACTGAATAGGTATATTTTCGTTTAGGTGGATATTAAAGGTACGTTTTATAGAGAATTGTGGTAAAGTTTATTACATTTTTCTATTAAAATAATAAATAACTATTTAAACGTATAATTTTTTATTTATAATTATAAAATTTGTAATATTGTTTCCAAAGTTAAAAATTCGTATAGAAGAATAAAAAAATAATAAAAACGTACACTTTTTACATTAGAATGAATAACTGAAAATAATTTGCAGCAACTAGTTTTTTGTAAATCAGTTTTTGAAAAATTTTGAGGTAAATGGTTAACTACCGGTTTTTTAATAGGGAGATACTGCTACTTTTGATGTAAATGGTTAACTATCGGTTTTTTAATAGGTAGATACTTGGGATTTGGTCCTTAAAGACTCTCAATGGCGAAAAATTGAAAATCGCAAAGGGACATCTTCTTTTGATATTTACTGTTATCTAGGAAATATGCTTTCAGCAAGATGAGCTGAAAAATATGCACTTTTAACTTTTTTTACCACCTTAGACTCTTATGTTCGCATGAATAGTAGCTCAGCATTTGTTCACTTAAGTCTATACCACATTTATATTTATTATATTGAGCAATTAGCTTAGGTTTGTCAGATACCAATCCTCTTCTTGACCTAGTTCTAACCAACTGATAACCAAATTCTCTGATTTCGACTAGACAAGCCCTGTCGAGATCAACTTTCGACATCGAAATTGGTCTTGACGTTTGTTTTGATTGATTAATTTGTTGACTTTTTTAGTCTGACATTTTTTAGTCTGTGGTGTTATTTATTTAGAAAAAGTTTACTAAATAATTTAACGGCTCAGCAGATGTCTTTTTCTTTGGTGTTCCGCTTGCCATTTTGTATTCTTGTAACGAACTTTTTAAACTTAACCAAAACAAATCAACCGAATAGCAATCATGATTGCCAAACTCCGTAGCGGAGAGAGCACTTGAAGAAGAAGAAGAAAACAAATCAAAACTACTTGACGACAAGCTTGAAATATAATCTTTTTTGATAAATTTTTCGCGCGCACTAGCCTTTCCAGTAACATAACGTCACAGAACACTTATTTCTCTTTTTAGTGCGGGGTTGCCATCAACTTTTGAGCGCGTCAAGTAGAAGTTGACGTTTTCGATTTACACCGATTACGATGCGAGTTACAGAATGCCAATCCAAACACAAAAACGACGCGATAGATATCCAACATTCCGATTTCAGGTAATTACGATTCGACTTGGTCATTTCTATTCGATTTGTTAAAAGTTACAGAATAGATCTGAATGTCTCTTTTATCTCTGGACTTGGTCACACATATTTCTTCATGACTGTAAATAATGACCACTTCACGTTTTTTTAGTTTTTTTGACGAGGATTGTCTATTCGGTTATTTCTTAATATGGGCCATGAGCAATTGTCTAGTCAAGTTCTAACCAACTGATAACCAAATTCTGAATATATCATGTATAATGTCTCTTTTATCTCTGGACTTGGTCACACATATTTCTTCAGGACTGTAAATAATGACCACTTCACGTTTTTTTAGTTTTTTTGACAAGTGAGGATTGTCTATTCGGTTATTTCTTAATATGGGCTATGAGCAATTGTCTAGTCAAGTCAACATTATTATAGAAGTTACCCATACTTTTCCAGTGGTCATTCAGACGATTCATCTTAATTGTCCCCATATGGAACATAAGCCCGAGAAAAGTTTTAAATTCTGTTTGTGTTGTCTCTTTCCAAAACGCAATCCTCGTGTTCCAGAAATGAACATATCATTTTAAAATATAAAATAAAAATATAGTTCTTTACACTTTTCTTAGTGTAGAATAAGTAAAATAGTCACAGCCGACTTATTGGCGCCACAGCCTCTTAAATAGTTTTCACACCTAAATACAAGAGGGATAATCTACACTTTTACGCACCAAGTATTATTTCATTAGTTCGTTCTCACAGATCGCCCTTGAGGCATTAAATTCACTCTCAATTCATATATAAATATTTCTCTACGCCGAAACGCGGGCATTTTTCTCATAAATACGGTTTTCTCTTTTACGTGTGATAAAGAAAGAATTATTTGATACTGTATAGTCAGCTAGAGCCGTGTTGAGGCTTGTCTACTCTAAAAATAAGTTAATTATAAATCGATAAACTAAAGGTGATTTTATTTCTCTGGAGCTATATTTGCTCACATTAACAATCCTTATCCTTCAACGGTCACTGAAGAACCAAACCTATGGAGATTCATCCATTCACAAGTCCTTTGAAGTAAGGCTTGGAATCAAAAGATTTCCAACCCTCGAATATAGGGAACCAGTTACAAGGCTCCCACACATTTCGTGGTCCTATCGAGCACAGATTATTTGATGAAACAGGACTGAAGAAAGAAAAGGATTACACACGCCGGAGAGCAACAGGAAGAAAGAATAATGGTTTCTCGTCCCTAGAAGAAAGATTGCACAAGTTGACCTTCGTTCAAGATTAGACACGTGTGTTTTGTGAAAAGTGCGTTATGTGCTGGTAAGCAACAGCGGTAATTAAATTGGATACTTGAAAAACATTTGGTGAGGTTAAAACTCTTTCTATATATTTCTATAGTCACTGCATGCACACATTTATATTTGGTAGTTATTTGTCTCGACTTTTATTTGTTTATTAATATTTATATTAACTAATGGCTTTAATTTGACAACAGATCTTTCTTCTCAATATCGCTAAAGATAGCTGACAATTATTTATTATACAGATTGTCTCACAGCCCGCTCTCAAGAAAAATATTTATTTATCACTCTAGTAAAAATACTCTATTAAAATTAAAATCGCGTCTTAGTTAAAAAAGACATTTACACTAAACAAAATCATTCACTCTTATTTCTCGCTCAGCATATATTTGCAAATAAATTCACTTTTAAATAAAAAATGGAAGATTTAAAGAAAAAGCGCAAATCACTTAAAGCATCAATTACACGTATCTCAGAATGGTTTATAGCCAATAAAGATACAGAAAACGAAATACTTGATTTTGAAAATAGGAAAGAAAAACTTTTTAATTTTTTCACACAATATGAACAAACTCAATTAGAAATCGAACAGACTGATGATAGCGACCAACAATCAGCTGATCGAGCAAATGTTGAAGAAAAATACTTCAACACACTCAAAGGTTTGCAAAGAAAAATAATAGAATTAAATTGAACAGAAAATAAAGCACCTAGCTCAAATAATAATGCTGTTTCCAGTGCGAGGCTGCCTGAAATTAGCATGAAAACCTTTACCGGCAATTTCTCAGAATTCAATGAATTTTTTCAACTATTTGAAACTCTGATCACAAACAATTCAAGTTTAAATAATGTACAAAAGTTTATATATTTAAAATCCTTCCTCAAAGGAGAACCTTTAAACTTAATTAGCAGTATCGAAGTAGTAGATGCAAATTTTGCTATCGCTATAAAAACCCTAAAAGAAAGATATGATGACAAATCACGAGTGATTAGTACTCTTATAAAAAAGCTGTTAATGTCTCAATCTCTAGTTAAATGCACTCCTCAGGTACTAAGAGATTTTCTTGTACACACGAAGCAAACGCTTCAAGCTCTTAGTAATCTCGAAGTTCCAATTGAACATTGGGACCTCCTTTTAATAGAAATATTTTTAGAAAAAATAGATTTTGCTTCTCACAAGGCTTTTGAATATGAAGTAGGTTCTAAGAATGTTCCAACACTCAAACAATTTTTTGTATTTCTAGAAAAAAGATGTAATGTTTTAGAGAAACTTAATTACACTGAAACTCGGTCAAAGTTTAATAATAAAGTCACTCAAAAAACTGCTCATATCTCCACTATAAATAATAATAAATCTAGCTATGAAAATTGCATATTTTGTAAACAAACTGGTCATAAAATATATCAGTGTAACTTATTTAAAGACACAAATTCTCGAGAAAGGTTTAATTTTGTAAAGCAAGCACAGCTTTGCAGAAACTGTTTTGGCACTAAGCATTTTACTGATAAATGCATCTCCAAATACACATGTAAAATTTGCAATAAAAGGCACAATACACTTCTGCATGAAGAAAATAATTTTTCTCACACTCATCAAAATAATTTATTCTCTCCCACTCGAAGCAATCAAAGTGCTTCAAATTCACATGATGGTAATCAAAGTCACGCCAATAGGCAACAATCACGCTTTAATGCACCACAAACCTCTCAATCCTCCGCAAGTATACAGGGTGATTCACAAACTCGCCATAGTGCACCACATATCTCTCAAAGTCATTTTCATGTTCCTCAAAGGAGTAATAATGCCCAAGTTACTCAAAGAATTAATTCTCCACATTCATATAATGAATCACCAAACACTTCTACTCACTTAAGCACTCAGGCAAATAAATATTGTCTACTCTCAGACACACAAACTCAAAATTCATCTTGCATCTCTTCTCTCTCCACTTTCAATCCAAAAAACGAAGTTTTGCTAGCCACAGCGCCGGTAACAATTTACTCTAAAAGTGGACAACCTGTACACGCAAGATGTCTTCTCGATAATGGATCTCAATCGAGCTTTGCAACAAAAGATTTAGTAAATAAACTAAATTACTCTACCACTAATAAAAAATTACAAATTTCCACAATCTCTCAAAATTGTTCCATCTCAAATGAAATGGTAAACATTGAATTTTTCCCATATAAAAACAATGATATGAAATTTGAAGTATCATGTGCAGTTTTGGATAATATTACGTGTAAAATACCTCAGGTACCTCTAGATCGTAGCAAAATAAAAATACCAGATGGAATAAAGCTCAGTGATCCCTCTTACTCCTCCCCAGGGAGAATCGATCTCTTATTAGGTGCAGAAATTTACTGTGATCTATTAAAGGATGGTTTAATTCATATTGGAGCAGGTCTTCCAGTGCTTCAAAACACTCATTTAGGATATGTCATGTTCGGTAACCTATCTCCACAAGTTTCATCTAAGAAAAAGATGTACTCTCACTCAAACTGTAACTATTCACACTCGAATCATATTTCTTTATTTGTTCAATCTCACACTGAAGAAGAAAATATAAATAATCTTCTCCAAAGGTTTTGGGACATTGAAGAAGTTCCCGAAATAAAGCATTTAAGTCCTGATGATGAAAAGGCTGAGAAAATATTTAAAGCCACAACACAAATCCTACCGAATGGACAGTTCCAAGTAGATTTACCCCTATGCACGCCTAATGAAAATAATAAATTGGGCGACTCTTTCAAATGGCGCGAAGGCGATTTCCAAATTTGGAGAACAAATTCTCAAAAAATGATTCTCTTTACAAACAATATAAATCTTTTATAGATGAGTATGTTGAATTAGGACATGCAAAATATGTTCCGTTGTCTCTGCAGAATGTACACTCAGAAAACAAATATTTCTTGCCTCACCACAGTGTAGAAAAAGACACTTCTCTCACAACTCGTTTGCGCGTAGTTTTTGACGCATCCATGAAAACCACTTCTGGTTTTAGCCTTAATGATATTATGTTAAAGGGTTATACCACACAACCAGAACTATTTGACACTTTAGTCAACTTTAGACTCTTCAAGTATGTATTCACATCTGATATAAAAAAGATGTTTAGACAAATCAGAATAAACCCCAACCAAACTTTCTTATTAAATATTTTGTGGCGCAACTCTCCCTCGGAGCCGTTAAAATGTATACAATTGGAAACGGTTACCTATGGAACGAAACCAGCTACCTTCCTTAGCACACGATGTTTAATTGAACTCGCAAACATGCATAAGGAAGAATATCCTCTCGCTCATGATATGCTCATTAATTTTTGCTATATTGATGACATATTATATGGTACAAATAGTATTGAAACACTCACACTTGCGCATGAGCAAATCACTGCACTGCTACAAAAGGCAGGCATATCTCTTCACAAATGGTGTTCAAATTCACCACAATTTTTAGAAAATATTTCACAATTTTCAACTGACTCCACGTATGTCATATCTCCAGAAAATCATTCTAATAAAATATTAGGTCTTTGTTGGGACTCTAAATTAGATAGTTTCTCTATTTCAGTACCAGAAATCGAAATAAAAGATTCCTACACTAAGAGACAAGTGCTCTCGATAATCGCAAGTTTTTTCGACCCCAAGGGATTAATTAATCCTGTAATAGTAACTGCAAAAATAATAATGCAAAAAATTTGGCTTTCAAAAATTCAGTGGAATGAAAGTTTAGACTCTACACTCTTAAATGAATGGTTAAATTTTCTCAAACATATTTCAGCACTAAAACATTTAAAAATTCACAGACCTTTTTTTATTGAAAATTATGTATGTAGTATATAAATCCACGCATTTTCCGACGCTAGTGAAAAGGCATACGCCAGCTGCATATATATTAGAGTTACTTATAGCTCAAGGAATATCTCTTCCACACTCATCACCTCTAAAAGTAGGGTAGCTCCAATAAAAACATTAACTTTACCTAAGTTAGAACTTATGGGTGCTGTTTTATGCAGCAAACTCACTAAAAGAATAGTTGAAATTCTAAATAATAAATTAACTCAAATAGACTCAATAAACTGCTGGACGGACTCAGAAATCGTACTTGCTTGGTTAGGCTCACATAGCTCGAGATGGTCACAGTTTGTTGCAAATAGAGTTTCTGAAATACAAGGAAACCCACAATTTAAGTGGCGATATATAAAGTCAAAACAAAACCCCGCAGATATTGCGTCAAGAGGCATGTCTGCTCCTGAACTTCTAAACTCAAAATTTTGGTTTCAAGGTCCCTCATTTCTACTTAATTATGACTTAGATTTAACTTCT